>NC_047026.1:13651584-13819208 GCF_902652985.1 Pecten maximus
TTTGCCTCTGCCCTGCAGGTAGGGCGTAAGAATTGTACCTGCTGCCCACATTGCATGATCGTAAGAGGCGACTAAATTTGGGATCTTATCTTTTCTCTTTCTTAACAACTTTCTTCTTCCTAATGTCTCCCTTGACAATGCCTCACTTTTGGCCTTTAGATGAGCGTTCGCCGCCGTGAGGAAGGCTTTTGGTTCTGTCCCCTAGCCGAGACATACCAAAATCTTTCAAAATGGTAGTTGCTACTCCTGCTTAGCGCTCAGCATATTAGGAGTGGGACGACTGGTTCGCCCGTTGTCAGTATAATGTGACCGGGTGGGTGTGCTGCTTGGTGTCTTTAGCAGTATGCTTCAGTGAGGTAGCACTTTAAATCGGCAAAAGTTCCGGCCTAAAGTGAACTTTGACAGAAGAATTTAACTTTTTAATTACACGTCGTTCTATGACTAGGTCGAGCAGGTCAACCCTGCTCTATCCCTGTAAATGCTGGATTAATGCAAGAAAGTTTGTTTACTCTTTGATAATTTCACTGATTATCACTGATAAGTATTGTTCTTATTACATCATGGATGAAATCAATCAACTAGGAGGGCGTTAGCGTTTGTTTGCATATGTACACAAATGTAAATATCGGAAGGACATGCACTCGGTAAATGCAGTTTTTACGGGGCCCCCTAGGGTAATTTACTAGGGATTATATGTATCAGAATTCTTGCACTGGTTTACTTCTATGACCAATTAGCGCTGTGGATGAAGGAGAAAAATATCACTTGAAAAGCCTACCTGATGACATTAAATGGCTTTAAATAAGTAAAATAGTGTACGAATTTTCAAAATTCCCCAATTCTTTATATTTTTATCTATTTTCATCTATACAAAACGTTTGGTTTGTAGAATGATCAATCTCTGTAAATAAGAAAATGACGCGGTGGTTGCACAAAAAAGGCACAAAAAAGGCAAAAAAGGGCTTTCAGATTCTTACATGAAAAGATTCATACATGAAAACGTCAGAAAATTTGACTTATTGATAATATCTGTACGTTTTTGATAGGATTTTATTTGTTCACAATTTCCTGGTGATTTGATATAATCAATCAAAAAGCAGTTTTTACAATATCTATTTATTAAGTTCTGTTAAAATAAACTAAATTGCCGCATGTGTTGTAACCTGACAGCACATGGCCAATGTAATGTGTATGAAGTCTATTTTCCACATTTGGGGGGGGGGGGGGATTGGAGTTTGGGTTGGGTTGGGAGTTGGGTTATTAAATAGTAACTTTCCCTGGCGGAAATACAAAACATCTGCTGTACCTCTCATTTTTGTAAACCCACTGATTTTTCCTTGGATCAAAAGCAATGTGCATACCTTTCTTCAATTTCAGGGACTATATATGATACCAAAAATGTGTCAAATTATGTAACATTCGATTTCCGTATGTATATATATATTATAAATAAAAGAAAACCAACACGACATTATCGCTAGCGCTTTCAGGCCTCTAGGCCATCTTCAGGCGACTGTTTCATTGCTTAGGAACATGATGACGTCATTATGTGTTATGACGTCATAAAGAACAATAACCGCAGGGGAGGTAACGGTCTTGTCTTTAGTTATAGGTATCACAACATTAATAATGCAATGTCCACTCTATAATGGTTTAAATAACTTTACAAATTTTCTTTACATAGCCTGTATAATGGAAATATGTTAAAGAAACCTTTACCACATGTATCTAGATGTGTGCTGAGTGGAATCTTTCGAGTTCTGGTGATCGTATTTGTTGCTTATGAACTCGGACATTTTCACTTCGTGCGTTTTCTGTTAGGCCTATGTAAAATTTAGTGCAGGTTGGACATATGATGACATAAATATGGTTTCTACTCTTACATTTTAAGTTATCATCTGGAGTCACTTTTTTTGCCGGCTTTTAACAGTACTTGGATCCCTTCAAGGATGTAGGCGCAAGTTCCACATCGTGTGTTTCCACATTTTGTTACCGAGTAGGTGCATCCCGCTGACTCGTCGAACTTCGCCTTTGTCAGTATTTTTTTTTTAATTTGGTGGTTGTCGTTTACTTTGTAAGATATCTGACTGTTCGACCAGATTTCGCATTTTGTTACTTTGATGTAGGATAGGGAATATTTCTTCTTTTTTTCACAATATTGTGATGACATGGGCTATTATTAATGTTGTGATACCTATAACTAAAGACAAGAAATTTACCTTCCCTGCGGTTATTGTTCTTTATGACGTCATCCTGTTTCTAAGCAATACAACAATCGCCTAAAGATGGCATAGAGGCTTGAAAGCGCTAGCGATAATGTCGTGTTGGTTTTCTTTTATTTTTAATATCTACTGATGCACTACATTTTTGTTTACAGTTCAATATATATCTATATATATCACAGAAACCTGCATATTTAAATATAACATGAATGCTAGCCTTCATACTGTATTTTATTTAGTATGAGATCTAGAGCTAATGTTTTCATTAGTGTATCAATTATTTATTTAAAGAACACCATATTCCTTTGGATCTGCAATATTAATAAATGTTCGGGAATGAGCCAACTAGAGGGGCATTAGCCATACTCAAATTATGTGTTATAAGAGTAACTAAACTAACTATAATTTTCAAATTGCTGCTTATTAGAAAAATGTTATCAAATGAATTAACAATATTTTATATAAAATGCAAGTCCAGCAAGATACCTTTAATATTATTATTTAGTTATATAGTCCAGCACTTATATTCAGTTTATACAGTTATATTCATGTAAACATGAAGTTTGGTTTGGTTTTGGTTTTGTTTGTCTAACGTCATTTAAGGACGGCCTCCCTTGCGTGCGACATGTATGCGTGTGGTGAGTGCGTATGTGTGTATTGGGAGGCTGTGGTATGTTCGTGTTAAGTCTTTTTGTAGTTTACAAAGAGTTCATGAGTTGATAGTTTTCACAGCACACCAATATCTGACATTCACGAGGAGTGACATTAAATAGGTTAAAGGAAAGTTCTGCATGTAATCACATTACAACACACATATTTATTCCAGCACATGATTTGCACAATCATCTTCACCGATCTCAAAACGTTGCAAAGCCATAGTTCTTAATGCTAATAATATAGATAAAATGTACATGGTACTTTTGTTACATAAATAATAAGGTTAGTTAAGAATGAAGTGTAATAAGGGGCGATAACTCGTTATCGTTCCTTACGGAACGTAATGATAACACGAGCTAATTCGCCTATTTTGCCGGATAAAATAGCAATTTGGGAGCCCAAATAATGGCTCATAGGATTTGGATGATATTTTACATCATTTTAAAACTCGGCTCGATCTAGGTCTGAGTGTAGCTGGTATCCCTGTGCAAATAGTTTTTTTAGAGATATTTTGGGTTAAACATTGCAAAATCGTCATTTTGACCGAGAGGTTCTGTTTAAATTGCCCTCAAAATTCGAAAAAATTTTAGAAACATATATAATGAACATTATCAATAGATAAATGTTTGCTGAAGAAAACGGTCTGTTTAGTTTTTTGATATCTAGAATGGCCACACGATTGTTTTGAAAATGGCCTATTTTTTCCACCTTCTCACTATTTTTCCACTCGACTGGGGTTTTTTAATAAAAAAAAAAGACCGGTTTTGACGACGCAAGGATAACGCCATCCTGAACTCATCGGGTATTGTCCCTGAAATGATTCCCCGAGGAGTTCCGGATGGAATAACACCGATGACTTCACGCCGCTTACTCGTTCCACTCGATGCTTTAGCTGCAGTCTAAGTGGGTTGTATTACATTTTCCCGTCAGGACCAGGACTTTTTAATAGTATATCATACTAAAGGTGACATTGGAGGTTATAGCTGCTCTTAATCTACTATGACCAAATTTGTTGCTTGAAAGTATCAGTATTCCTCGTCAACCCACACCAGCGTTCAATTCTTTTCAAATTTCTAAACTCGTAAGCTTCCAGTAGACTACTAGGCCTAGTGTAAATGTCATACGTGTTCATTTACATTTTAGAGACAGGAGACGTTTAAATATGTAATATTTATTTTCTGTATTGTTGGTTTGTTTAATGAAATTATACTGTTTTGTTAGTTGATGCATGTTTATGTTTTGATATCTTGATCAGCTGATATTTGTTTATGTCGGGGGGCAACGTTTCGAGAATCATATCACATACATATTAGCTTACGATGACACGAACTTTCAAGTACTTAAGTACACACTAGCAGGATATTAAACAAGTTGTTTTCAATAACATAAGGTTTTTTTCTGAATTTTTTAATCAATTATCTATATTCAAATGCTTTAAATTTCTCTGACCTGCCCTTTACTGAGATGGTTCTTAGGACAGTGTAAAAATTATATCTTTTGCATTATTAAATCAATGAAGTAAATTTTCAAATATATATATTTTCTTAGCACTCGGAGCCGGCCACACTAAAATACGCCAAAGGGAAATATACGCCATAGGTACGCCATAGGGTTTTCTCACGCCATAGCAAAATGTAACCAATATATACACAAAATAACTAGTTTTTTTGCGTTGGTATATCCATTTTACAGGTTCTGATAAAGTTTCATTGAAAAAAATGTGTACTTTGTAAGAAAATCGGTCTTATTTGCGTAGTCAGTTTGAAGCACTTTACACTAAAATACGCCATACGTGTTTATGCACGCCATAGCAAAGTTCAAGAGTTATTTCTGCAAAATCAATGAATTTTTTTACATTATATGTGTATTATACATGATATAGTAAAGTTTCATTAAATAAAAATGTATATTTTGTAAGAAAATCGATAATTTTTGTCTATCGCGATTTCAGGTCAATTTCAAGGGAAGTAACTCTTACAAAATGATTAGAAGGACACTATTAATTTGTATGAAACCAAATATATATGTAGACAACTCTGAAATATATATTATATATATATAAATTATATTATATACTTATTACGAAACACAATTTATTTATAAATACTATGAAATTTAATACAGAAAATATTCTGAAATTTTCAGAAGATGAAAGATGGAAACATGTTTTGTACACACATTATTACACTACATAATATCATACATGTATTAAAACAACTTATCAATTTCAAAAGGTTTGGTTTGGTTGGGTTTATTTTGTTTAACGTCCTATTAACATCTAAGGTCATTAGAATCACACAATAAAAGTTTTATTTTCAACATTTTATTTAGTTTTTCTTTTCTCTTTCTTTTTTTACTCATTTATTTCATAAAATCTCTTAATGTATACAAATTATCAAATAGTGACATGTTTCATAACATTGTCTCAATTTCCACTGGCAGCAATGATCCCATCATCAAGGTACACTGGTATTTGTTGTTACAAGGATACTGAACACTTTTCATTACCTTTACCTGTGCAGTGTGTCTCTTAATAGTTAACATCAGTCCAATAATTAAATCATTTGTTAATGAACTTAATGATTCAATGCTGTTCACATATACACATAATCCCAAACCATTAAACAATTTGTGAACAGTGTTTTTCATTATGAATGAGAGTGGTCAAATAATTTGTTGTTTACTTAATGAATTAATATTTACTAATAAGTGTTCACAATTACATCACATTGAATAATGTGTAAGCATAGATACTTAAAAACCGGTTGATAAAGGATGTCGATAAATGAACTTTAAATCAGGACATTCTGAGCAATTAAAGAAAATAAGTTATTAAGGTAATTACGCTGTTCCCGCATTGTGTCAGATGGTATAAATAAGACCCTTTTCAATTTCTGTTCATTCTATTACCTTCCCCCTACAGAGAAGCATACCAATTCATACTCATCTATTACCCAGCAATGGCCAAGTTTGCAGTATTTGGGAGCAGCTACGCTACTCGTCTTGAAAGATATTGTCATGGTGACCTTAAGGTAAATAATGTGTTTGAGAATAGAAAATATCAAAATCTCTATTTGTTGGGTAATTCCCAAAATGCAAGTAATATTAAAAAAATAATAATAACTGTCAAAGTTGGTATTTGAATTAAATTTTCAATCTTGTCCACTATTATGAAATGTTATGGTTATTCATACTATTGTTTCTTATGCAGGTTCCTGGCACTGTCAGATTCTTCGGGAAGGGTGGCATGCGTTCAAATTTGATTCCAAGACAACTACTTAGAGACCTGATAGAGTACAACCCTGATGTTGTAATCATCCAAATAGGAGGAATTTAATGACATCTCAGCGACACCAACGACATTTTCCAGAGACTTCTGACACTGCAGGTGGACCTACATCATGCTGGAATTCAGGAGGTGTATTTTACAGAGATTGTGCGATGTGGAAACTTTGACAAGTCCCCAGGCCTGACAGCGACCTCTTTTGAGAAACAACGGAAGAAGATAAATCGACTACTGCTTACTAGACTGAGATACATCAATATTAGAGTTAACTTTCCAGAGGACTATGACCGTGACCAAGTGCATTTCAACGACTCAGGACTCAGGACCCAGTTCCATGCTTCGAGACGACAATTGTTTTGTATAATTGATTGAAATTGATAAACATCTTTAATATGTCATGTTATGCTTTGTAATTTATAATATGTTTCAAGCATTTAATCTTAAAAATGTATAACTATTAACTATGATCACTTCATGATAATCATATTTTGTTTTTATTATTCAGTTAACTTGATTGATTGCGAGTTAGAAATAAATCATATTATGACTTATGTTGTTTCCATTATCATTATTTTTTTGTCTGTGTCATATTAATATTTTGATTTCAGATCTGTATGCCTGTGTATATAGTATAATAATATAAATATCCAATTCCTTTTAAATGTTTAATTCCTTTTGATGTTTTGTGTACTACTTTATTGTATATAAAACTAAACATCTACCATTGATAATAATATATATCACAATAAATCATGATTAATTTTCATAGTTGCAGTATGTCAATGCAACCTATCAGCCAGCAACAACACGGCATATGTTCCTGTATTATATATTTTCATAAAGGGCCTGTTTCCAAAATGGCCCCTTCTCTGATTCAAATTTCCTGTTGGTGGTGCATTGCCCATGCCGTTGTGGTCACAAATCTATAAAGTATAAAGATTTAGGTCACTTGGTTTGTTTTTTATGGCTCCTCAAAGTTGTACCTTCCAGAAGCTGTCTAAGTGTTGATAAAATGTGCATGTTATGTAAAATATTAATGAAAATCTAATCAAATGATGGTCACCGTAAAGAATACATTCATGGCATGATTGTGACAAAAATCATGTTTCCATCGCGCCATTTGGCTGTTTTATGGAAGAAACAGTCTCAAAAATGCCATTTTCGATGATAACATTTTAGACACAAAAACTGTGTTTTTTAGACAATACATCCTTTTATGGGCGTTGGATGCAAACCAATTTTTATCCTATTAAACAGTACGTAATATGCTATTGATGAGAGGGAAAATCATCAACATGTAAGTGGTGGAACATTTTCAAATCTTGGGTTGAATTAGCCTATGGTTGAATTGCCGATTTTCGACTTTCTTTAGATAATTAACAAAAACACGAGAGTATTTGCTCGGTATGTTGAGAATATGTACACAGATATGAAAAAAGTGAGAGAAACACTTTTTCATAAAAAAATCCAAGATGGCTACTTCACAAGTCCCCGTGGTTGAAGACATTGGCTGACAAATAGACAGAACAACAAACAAAACGTGTTCCTTATGCTTTTGGTTGGTTTTCGCATTTACGGGAGTGTTCATAGCTACGGGCGATTGTATAATACCTACATGTATATTTATAAGTTTGGTTAGTCATATGGTAACGGGGATCTTTCATATCGAGCCCCAAACATACTTTCGACATATGCACTCCGTTGCCGCATGGAAAACTATTTCAAGTTTTGTCGGAATTTCTTCGCCTGTGGTTGTAATGGTCGAGGGTTTTCCAGCGCCCTGTAATACCCAAGGTAGAACAAGATACTGGAGATGTGTGCACACATTCCCATCGTTCTCTCTCCAACTGGGCACTGGCAGTAGTAGTCCTTTATTGGGGCCTCATCATCGGGTGAAACGGTGAACCGTATCCAAACGTTATATTTCGTTCGGCTTTTGTGTCGAGAATGTATTTGACATCGGAGAAGGTCTGGGGAGTGCTGGTAAAGCCAAACCTCATAGTCTCCGTCTTCACTTAAATGTTCGGCGATGTAACCAGGAGCCAGAGATATCTGATACGTTCCACACGTAATGGTTCTCAAGTAATCGAGATCGATACGGGGAAACAGTACGGAAGATGCCTCCATCTTGACAAACTCGAACCTTGCACGTCTAGATAGATCCGGATCTGTCTTGACTCTCTGAGCTAAACCATTCGGTGTTGTCAAACGGTCTTTCATACGTTCAGCCATTAGCCTATCTTTGGCATCTCTCTCTGGAGATCTCTGGTAGATCGGCCCCTTTAATACCATTCAGACAGGCTGTGACGGTTCGAAGCAAAGCCTCGATGACATTGATAAAGCTGTTAGACACCAATTGCGTTCGGAAGAACGTCCAGTGTTTCAGACGACCATGATAGGATTCCACCTCGATTTGGTGATAGTTCTGTCAAGATTTGCTTGGACGTCAGAATGTTGACTTTGACCGGGTTTCAGGTATGACGGCATGCTAGCATTGAGGCCAGAGGCTTCGAGAACTGGTAGGACATCTCTAAAACCTCCGTCAACGACAACATTGTCATCTGGTTGTAGCCAAGTATCTAGCTTGTCCATGACTTTTTTTTGTAATTGTAGCATCATTTTCGCTGCCAGTGAATGGTCCTACTGTGTCCAGATTGTAGCCATCGGTAAGGCGATGCTCATGAATTTGAGATAGTTTCTCTTCTGGCCACAGTAGGACATTCCCTGGAGCTTGTGGTTGGAGCTTTTCTGGATATAAATATAGGTGCCATCTAATACGGCAGTGGCTTTATCTCCAAACAAGAGGCCCAAAGGGCCTTAACGGTCACCTGAGATTTGAAATATTTCGGCCAACTAAATTGACCCTTTTTGGCCCCACCCATCAGTCCTAATGGGGTCAGTCTATGAAGAGTAAATCTTTTGCACTTAAGTGTCAAAAGAACATAATGGCCATTTGGCTTTTTTTGCACTTAAGTAGTGTCTGTATTTTATCCTAAAACGGCAGCCCATAAGCCATCGATTATTTAGTCGTTAGATATCATAAAACTGTCATGAAAATATCCGCTCTGATATTCAATATAAAATTTTGTATATAATAAGCTATATAATAGGGTTTCAGACAAGGTTGTTACTCATTTCCCCTTTTCTTTCAATTAACAACCACATTCAGGTGGCGATATGAGAACGTTCCACCACATGGAATTAGCTGATTTTTGGTACACATATGAAACAAGTGAAGCTCTATCCGATTTTGTGATGGAAATTTGCATCCAAAACTATATAACGGGAGAAAATTGCAATTTTATGGCATTTTTCTTCATAATTGTGTCTCTGCAAGTGCATTTTCATCCGAGATTTTTTTTGTTTTATGTTTTATGAATAAACACGATGTTTTGGAAATATTTATCAAAATAAATTTATACTATGTTGCGAATTACAATTTCGAGATAACCTTCTTTTATTTACGACCTTATGTCTTTGATGCTCAAAATGACAACTTTATAAAAATACATTTTCACTGACATTATGAAATCTGGGTGTCGGAAAGGTGTAAAATTATTCTTCGGAAAAGAAAAAAAACTGTAGTTGAGCTAGATAAGAAATTATACGGGGGCAGGCTCCTATGGAGAATTAACATTACTGGAAACAGACCCTTTATGTTTTTATATGTCCAAATTTTCATAAATACCTGTTCATACACACATTCGTCCTTTCAAAAGCATACCCTCACACTCCCTCACACATGCACATGGTACGGAAAACAAGAGGCCCAAAGGGCCTTATCGGTCACCTGAGATTTGAAATATTTCAGTTAATTTAATTGACCCTTTTTGGCCCCACCCATCAGTCCTAATGGGGTCAGTCGGGGCCAACATGTGCATATTGAGCTGTCATCCCTTGTTGATAATTTTAAGAAATTTAAAATGAATTCCAATAGACATAAAACAAATGATTATCAAAAATATAAATTCCCTATATAAACTATTGCAAAGTTTACCCTCTTCCAAGGAGCAAATGTGAAACCCCAGGGTCATGAAATTCACAATTTATGTAAAAC
Source organism: Pecten maximus (assembly GCF_902652985.1). Lineage (NCBI taxonomy): Eukaryota > Metazoa > Mollusca > Bivalvia > Pectinida > Pectinidae > Pecten > Pecten maximus. Next base: position 13,661,807 of record NC_047026.1, read on the forward strand.
ACCATAAAACCATTCCTTCTATGAAAAGTTTTTGATCCTATCTTATATAGGTATTGAGAATAAGATTTTGAAATTTCAGTCAATTTGACCCTTTTAGCCCCGCCCATCAGCCCCTGGGGGTCAGTCAGGGCCAACATATGCGTACTATCAAACTGTTATCCAACGCTGATTATGTTAACCAGGTATGAATAAATTCCAATATAAATCCAATAAACAATAGCCAAAAAAGTGATTTCCCTATATAAACTATAGTTAAGTTTACCCCCTCACCATGGGCAAAACGCGAAACCCCAGTGTCATTAAATTCACAATTTTGGTAAAGCACCATAAGACCCTTCCACCTATGGAGAGTTTTTGATTCTACCAAATATGAGAGTAGAGAAGAAGATTTTTGAAATTTCAGTCAATTTTACCCTTTTTGGCCCCGCCCACCAGCCCCTGGGGGTCAACCAGGGCCAACATGTACATAACATCAAACTGTAATCCCTATATAAACTATAGTAAAGTTTACCCCCTACCCAGGGGCAAACGTGAGACCCCAGGATCATGAAATTCACAATTTTGGTAAAGCACTTTAAGAGCCTTCCATCTATGAAGAGTATTTGATTCTAACATATCTGAGAGTAGAGAAGAAGATTTTTGAAATTTCAGTCAATTTGACCCTTTTTGGCCCCGCCCAACAGCCCCTGGGGGTTAACCAGTGCCAACATGTACATACCATTAAACTGTCATCCCATACTGATAATTTGAACCAAGTTAGAATGAATTCCAATACAAATCCAACAAATAATAGTCAAAAATGTGATTTCCCTATATAAACTATACATTGTAGTAATGTTTACCCCCTCCCCAGGGGCAAACTGAGACCACAGGGTCATGAAATTCACAATTTTGGTAAAGCACCTTAAGACCCTTCCATCTATGAAGAGTATTTTATTCTACCATATCTGAGAGTAGAGAAGAAGATTTTTGAAGTTTCAGTCAATTTGACCCTTTTTAGCCCCGCCCATCAGCCTCTGGGGGTCAGTCAGGGCCAACATATGTGTACTATCAAACTTATCCAACGCTGATAATGTTAACCAGGTTTGAATAAATTCCAATACAAATCCAATAAACAATAGCCAAAAAAGTGATTTCCCAATATTAATTATAGTAAAGTGTACCCCCTCCCCATGGGCAAAACGCGAAACCCCAGTGTCATTAAATTCACAATTTTGGTAAAGCACTATAAGACCCTTCCACCTATGGAGAGTTTTTGATTCTACCAAATATGAGAGTAGAGAAGATTTTTGAAATTTCAGTCAATTTTACCCTTTTTGGCCCCGCCCACCAGCCCCTTGGGGTCAACCAGGGCCAACATGTACATAGCATCAAACTGTAATCCCATGCTGATAATTTGAACCAAGTTAGAATGAATTCCAATACAAATCCAACAAATAATAGTCATAAATGTGATTTCCCTATATAAACTATAGTAAAGTTTACCCCCTCCCCAGGGGCAAACGTGAGACCACAGGGTCATGAAATTCACAATTTTGGTAAAGCACCTTAAGACCCTTCCATCTATGAAGAGTATATGATTCTTCCATATCTGAGAGTAGAGAAGAAGATTTTTGAAGTTTTAGTCAATTTGACCCTTTTTGGCCCCGCCCACCAGCCCCTGGGGGTCAACCAGGGCCAACATGTACATACCATCAAACTGTCATCCCATGCTGATAATTTGAACCAAGTTAGAATGAATTCCAATACAAATCCAACAAATAATAGTCAAAAATGTGATTTCCCTATATAAACTATAGTAAAGTTTACCCCCTCCACAGGGGCAAACGTGAGACCACAGGGTCATGAAATTCACAATTTTGGTAAAGCACCTTAAGACCCTTCCATCTATGAAGAGTATATGATTCTACCATATCTGAGAGAAGAGAAGAAGATTTTTGAAGTTTTAGTCAATTTGACCCTTTTTGGCCCCACCCCTCAAGCCCCTGGGGGTTGGGGACCATATAATTCACAATTTTGGTTGACCTTCAGCCATAGAAACGTTTTGCTAAATTTCATTGAATTTTGTTCAGTGGTTTTGGAGAAGAAGTCGAAAATGTAAAAAGTTTACGGACGCACGACGGACGACGCACGACGACGGACAAAAGGCGATTAGAATAGGTCACTTGAGACTTCGTCTCAGGTGACCTAAAAATGCAGACTGACACGGAAAGTGGATCCACACACAGATATACATGCATGTCCTTTCATACATACAAACAACTAGATATACACAGACTGACAGCTAAAACAATCATCACTTACACAAACAGAAACACTGCGTACTTCACTGACATGCAGATGAAAGAAAATTGCATACGCTCACGAAGGACAGGGACATACTTAGACATGTAAGAAAAAGTACAAAGATCATTCAAAGCCAAATACACCAGGCAGTCACTCCCTCAACCACGAGTACATACGCACTGACATTTGCAATCTAATTACAAGAGGCCCATGGGCCTTAACGGTCACCTGAGATTTGAATATTTCAGTTAATTTAATTGACCCTTTTTGAACCCACCCATCGGCCCCTAGGGGTCGGTCAGGGCCAACAGGTGTATACGATTAAGCTGTCATCCAATGCTGATAATGTTAACAAAGTTAGAATGAATTCCGATAGAAATCACACAAATAATGGTCAAAAATGTGATTTCCCTATATAAACTATAGTAAAATATACCCCCTCCCCAGGGGCAAACTTGTGACCCCAGGGTCATGAAGTTCATTACATTAGTAAAGCACCATAAGACCCTTCCACCTATGAAGAGTATTTGATTCTGTCTTAATTGGGTCTTAAGAAGATCTTTGAAATTTCAGTCTATTTGACCCTTTTTAGCCCCGCCCATCAACCCCTGGGGGTCAGTCAGGGCCAACCTGTGCATACCATCACACTGCCATCAAAAGCTGATAATGTTAACCAAATTAGAATGAATTCCAATAGAAATCCAACAAATAATAGTCAAAAATGTGATTTCCCTATATAAACTATAGTAAATTTTACCCCCTCCACAGGGGCAAATGTGAGACCCCAGGGTCAGGAAATTCACAATTTTGGTAAAGCACCTTAAGACCCTTCAATCTATGAAAAGTATTTGATTCCATCATATCTGAGATAAGAGAAGAAGATTTTTGAAATTTCAGTCAATTTGACCCTTTTTAGCCCTGCCCATCAGCCCCTGGGGGTCAGTCAGGACCAACATGTGCATACCATCAAACTGCCATCCAAAGCTGATAATGTCAACCAAATTAGAATGAATTCCAATAGAAATCTAACAAATAAGTCAAAAATGTGATTTCCCTATATAAGCTATAGTAAAGTTTACCCCCTCCCCAGGGGCAAGCCTGAGACCCCAGGGTCAGGAAATTCACAATTTTGGTAAAGCACATTAAGACTCTTCCATCTATGAAGAGTGTTTGATTCCACCATATCAGAGAGTAGAGAAGAAGATTTTTGAAGTTTTTGTTAATTTGACCCTTTTTAGCCCCGCCCATTAGCCACTGGGGGTCAGTCAGGGCCAACATGTGCATACCATCAATCTGTTATCCAATACTGATAATGTTAACCAAGTTAGAATGAATTCCAATAGAAATCCAACAAATTATAGTCAAAAATGTGATTTCCCTATATAAACTATAGTAAAGTTTACCCCCTCCCCAGGGGCAAACGTGAGACCCCTGGGTCATGAAATTTACAATTTTGGTAAAGCACCTTAAGACCCTTCCATCATATCTGAGATAAGAGAAGATTTTTGAAATTTCAGTCAATTTGACCCTTTTTAGCCCCGCCCATCAGCCCCTGGGGGTCAGTCAGGACCAACATGTGCATACCATCAAACTGCCATCCAAAGCTGATAATGTCAACCAAATTAGAATGAATTCCAATAGAAATCCAACAAATAATAGTCAAAAATGTGATTTCCCTATATAAACTATAGTAAAGTTTACCCCCTCCCCAGGGGCAAGCCTGAGACCCCAGGGTCAGGAAATTCACAATTTTGGTAAAGCACATTAAGACTCTTCCATCTATGAAGAGTGTTTGATTCCACCATATCTGAGAGTAGAGAAGAAGATTTTTGAAGTTTTTGTTAATTTGACCCTTTTTAGCCCCGCCCATTAGCCACTGGGGGTCAGTCAGGGCCAACATGTGCATACCATCAATCTGTTATCCCATACTGATAATGTTAACCAAGTTAGAATGAATTCCAATAGAAATCCAACAAATTATAGTCAAAAATGTGATTTCCCTATATAAACTATAGTAAAGTTTACCCCCTCCCCAGGGGCAAACGTGAGACCCCTGGGTCATGAAATTTACAATTTTGGTAAAGCACCTTAAGACCCTTCCATCTATGAAGAGTGTTTGATTCCACCATACCTGAGAGTAGAGAAGAAGATTTTTGAAGTTTTAGTCAATTTGACCCCTTTTAGCCCCACCCCTCAGGCCCCTGGGGTTGGGGACAATATAATTTACAATTTTGGTTGACCTTTAGCCATAGAAGCTTCCTGCCAAATTTCATTGAATTTGGTTTAGGGGTTTTGGAGAAGAAGTCGAAAATGTAAATTGTTTACGGACGCCGCAGGACAAAAGGCGATTAGAATAGGTCACTTGCGACTTTGTCTCAGGTGACCTAAAAAGAGGACAAGCAGTAATCTTTGTTAGACAGGAGATTGATAGATGGCGAAAGTTGAAGGAGGATATTGGACTGAATACGGATTGGGAATTCGCGAAGCTGTTAATCGACAGGTTAGCTTAACTTCAGCATATAATCTAGCGTATCCAATTGCCACTGATTGTAATCCGGTATCCAGTGTTGAACCTATAAGTATGTTATGAATAACACTAAAATTGTCCTTTGATAGTGATTGAATGATAATGGTGGTAATATTCGCTTGAATTTAACTATGACAACGTGTTAGTTGTTGAACGCGAGATGGGGCCAAATTGGGGGTATTCCTTTTTAAGGAAATTGGTGTTTGTCATTGTTCAATGAATTAGTGTTATTTGAAATCAAATATGACGGTACTGGTGATAGTGTGAAAATATCGACCGTAAACATAACCTTGGTAATAAACAGTACAACGTATGTTTATTAAGATGTGTATATATGTGAAATTCATACTGTAACTATATACATGTAGCTAGCATACATATACATGTAGTACATTAATACTGTATATAATATATACATGTAGCAATGTGGTTCTAGATGTCCCTGCTGTTATCATTATAAAGTAAATACTTTATAAAAAAAAAAACCTATTGCCTAATAATGATCATATTATTAATTATTAATAGCAATTAAAATGTCAATTTTAGTTATAAATTACACAAGAAAATTATCAGATGAGAACTGAATTGAGAATATTGAATCAATAAATATGCAAGTTATCTACATTTGCGTGTCTTCTCCAGACATTTCCAGTATAAATGAAATAAATGATCAATCATAACTGTCCAGATGCATATATAGGGTACAAGTAGTGCTTTTACACATTTTGTACAATTCGACCCAGACTACAATAAGCTACCATTGTATGTATGGCATTAATTTAATTTTATTATATCACATTTATTATGAAGGAAGCAAAAAGTTGATAGTACTCGTGCTACCAAAAAGGAGAGCAGCATCGATATATCATCTGTCCTGCAGGTAGGGCGTAAGAATTGTACCTGTTGCCCCCATTGCATGATCGTAAGAGGCGACTAAATTTGGGATCTTATCTTTTCTCTTCTTTCTTAACATCTTTCTTCTTTCTAATGTCTCCCTTGACAATGCCTCACTTTTGGACTTTAGTTGAGCGTTCGCTGCTGTGAGGAAGGCTTTGGGTTCTGTCCCCTAGCCGAGACATACCAAAGTCTTTAAAATGGTAGTTGCTACTCCTGCTTAGCGCTCAGCATACAAGGAGTGGGACGATTGGTTCGCCCGTTGTCAGTATAATGTGACCGGGTGGGGTGTGCTGCTGGGTGTCTTCGGCAGTATGCTTCACTATACATCGGCAAAAGTTCCGGCCTATCACAAGGAGACTTTACACGAACATACCGCAGCCTCCAAAAACACGCTTGCTGCCCCCATTGCATGATCGTAAGAGGCGACTAAATTTGGGATCTTATCTTTTCTCTTCTTAACAACTTTCTTCTTCCTAACACACCTACGCACTCACCACACGCATGCATATTGCACACACGGGAGGCCGTCCTTAAATGATCTTAGCTGTTAATAGCACGTTAAACTAAATAAACCAAACCAAACCAAATTCTACATGCATAAATCGATCGATTGGTATTCAATGCCTCGTTCACTTTCCCGCGATTTTCATGAGAAATGTAAGCTACTGGCATAAAAAGAACAGCTTAAGGTTTCGAGAGCTGCAAAGATAAAGAGCATGGACAAGTTGCATAGTCAACATCATTATCTTACATGAAAATATCTAGGATATTAATTAACCTATATTTGACATACAATTTCATGGTGTTGACGATAAAACAGAAGATGTTAACTCTTCTCTTATTTATTATCTTTGTATTTTTTCATGGTTCTTTATGTATGTGTGTATAATCGCCAATTCCTTTTCAATCTAATTAAATTCTAGATTGTCATTCTCACTTCGTAATGAGAATGACCATCTAGATTTTGATTATATTGAATTCATTGTAAATTGGCTAAACATTCATATCTGCGTTATTGTTATTTTAAAATGAAAATGAATTGGACAAACATGAACACGGTCCGTTATTTTATCCCTTGACAATGCCACACTTTTGGCCTTTAGTTGAGCGTTCGCCCCTGTGATTCGCTTACGGTTCTGTTTCCTAGCCGAGACATACCAGTCTTTAAAAATGGTAGTTGCTGCTCCTGTTTAACGCTCAGCAAACACGGAGTGGGACGACTGGTTCGCTCGTTATCAGTATAATGTGACCGGGTAGGGTGTTCTGCTGGGTGTCTTCGGCAGTATGCTTCAGTGAGGTAGCACTATAAATCGTCAAAAGTTCCGGCCTATCACAAGGAGACTTGACACGAACATACCGCAGCCTCCCAAAAGACACATACGCACTCGCCATACGCATGCATGTCGCATGCATGTCGCACGCACGGGAGGCCGTCCTTAAATGACCTTAGCTGTTAATAGGACGTTAAACAAACCAAAACCATCAAAGTTACAGAAATAGTCGTCATCTGATGCTTCCATTCTGTCTACACTCTCGACACCAGCAATACGGGAACAGCACGTTAAGCCGGCGTTTTCATACGAATCGCGCCTTTCAAGTCCAGCAATTTTCCCAGAACTCTAACTTTTCGCGATCAGATACACACCACGATTTCCTACAATAGGAGTTTCTTACAATCACCTCTGTTACGTGATTTTAGATCGAGCGTGCACCAATACACTACGCGATTTGCGCGCCTATAAATTGTGGATTAAGCACTCGCCGCACGCATGCATGTCGCACCAATGATTGAGCAAATTATCGAAATAGAATAAATATTTCATATCTAAAAAACCGAGTGAATATTGCGATAAATTCATTCTTTCCTGTATGTTGTTTTAACACCGATGAATATGGGACAGTTAGGCTTAGGTATAGTCTAAAATTGTCTATTTATCTATTTTTTCAATGTTTTCATTTTTCATTTCGTTTGATTTCGTTTCGTTTCGTTTTGTTTGGCTTTCGTTTGGCTTTCGTTTCGCACTTTACAGGTACCCTCACCCATGTCATTGATTTATCTATCTTGTGAATAAGTGACGATTCATTTCAGCTTCATAATCCTACAGCTAGCTTTTCATATGGAGTAGTTCATTTTCATACCTACGTGACGACGTTAAGAAACTGAGAATGTTATCATCTCGAAGATAGAAGACTGGTTGCTCCGTTCTACCTCCGGTACATCTAACTTTTGTTCATAGCAAACGTCTGTCGTGCGTCGTCCGTTAACTTTTTTTAACCGAGAGAGTTGAAATTCGCATTAAATGATTAGTTAGAAGGTCCTGACTAGATATTTGTATTTATTAAGTGAAAATAAAATTCAAGATGGCTGCCATGATCGCCATCTTTGAAATTATTTTTTTCCTTATAACTCCAATATTATTTGCTTCGTAGTAAGAAAACTTTCTAGGAATGTTCTAGTGACATTTCTGAATAAGAGGTGTTGTTTCAAAAATTCATTGAATTTACAAGATGGACACCACAGCAATTATCATCTGATAAGCTGTGAAAAAGCAGTTTATTTTTTGTTTGTGAACAAGATATCTAATGACTGGAACATCGTTTAGAGTTGATTTTCAATAACAAGGTTCAGATAATGATGATAAAGAGACGAGTTTAATTTGGAGTACATATAATGAGTGGTTGATTTTCAGCTCACATGCCCGAAGAGCAAGTGAGCTTATGCCATGGTGCGGCGTCCGTCGTCCGTCCGTCTGTCCGGCCGTCCGTCCGGCGTCAACTTTTTCATTTAAACAACTTCTTCTCAATAACCAAGAGGACCAGGAACTTCATATTGGGCCTGTAGTATGCTGGGGTGAAGGGCTACCAAGTTTGTTAAAATAAATTTCTTTGACCTTCATTCAAGGTCACAGGGGTCAAATAGGTTATAATCTTCAAACGACTTCTCAATAACCAAGAGGTCCAGGGACTTGATATTTGGCCTGTAGCATGCTGGGGTGAAGGGCTACCAAGTTTGTTAAAATAAATGACATTGACTTTCATTCAAGGTCACACGGGTCAAATAGACCATAATTTTCAAACGACTTCTTCTCAATAACCAAGAGGTCCAGGGACTTGATATTGGGCCTGTAGCATGCTGGGGTAAAGGGCTACCAAGTTTGTTAAAATAAATGACCTTGACCTTCATTCAAAGTTACATTTGTCAAATAGGTTATAATCTTCAAACGACTTCTTCTCAATAACCAAGAGGCCCAGGGACTTGATATTGGGCCTGTAGCATGCTGGAGTGAAGGGCTACCAAGTTTGTTAAAATAAATGACCTTGACTATCATTCAAGGTCACATGGGTCAAATAGGCTATAATCTTCAAACAACTTCTCAATAACCAAGAAGCCTAGGGAATTGATATTGGGCCTGTAGCATGCTGGGGTGAAGGGCTACCAAATTTGTTAAAATAAATGACCTTGACCTTCATTCAAGGTCACATGGGTCAAATAGGTTATAATCTTCAAACGACTTCTCAATAACCAAGAGGCCCAGGGACTTGATATTGGGCCTGTAGCATGCTGAGGTGAAGGGCTACCAAGTTTGTTAAAATAAATGACATTGACTATCATTCAAGGTCACATGGGTCAAATAGGCTATAATCTTCAAACAACTTCTCAATAACCAAGAAGCCCAGGGAATTGATATTGGGCCTGTAGCATGCTGGGGTGAAGGGCTACCAAATTTGTTAAAATAAATGACCTTGACCTTCATTCAAGGTCACATGGGTCAAATAGGTTATAATCTTCAAACGACTTCTCAATAACCAAGAGGCCCAGGGACTTGATATTGGGCCTGTAGCATGCTGAGGTGAAGGGCTACCAAGTTTGTTAAAATAAATGACATTGACTATCATTCAAGGTCACATGGGTCAAATAGGCTATAATCTTCAAACGACTTCTTCTCAATAACCAAGAGGCCCAGGGACTTGATATTGGGCCTGTAGCATGCTGGGGTGAAGGGCTACCAAGTTTGTTAAAATAAATGACCTTGACTATCATTCAAGGTCACATGGGTCAAATAGGCTATAATCTTCAAATGACTTCTTCTCAATAACCAAGAAGTCCAGGGACTTGATATAAAGCCTGTAGCATGCTGAGGTGAAGCGCTACAAAGTTTGTTCAAATAAATGACCTTGACCTTCATTCAAGGTCACATGGGTCAAATAGGCAATAATCTTCAAACGACTTCTTCTCAATAACCAAGAGGCCCAGGGACTTGATATTGGGCCTGTAGCATGCTTGGGTGAAGGGCTACCAAGTTTGTTCAAATATATGACCTTGACCTTCATTCAAGGTCACATGGGTCAAATAGGTTAAAATCTTTAAAAGACTTCTCAATAACCAAGAGGCCCAGGGACTTGATATTGGGCCTGTCTGTAGCATGCTTAGAGCCAAGAGCAAAGACCCGATCTTAGGCCAATAGTATGCTGGAATGAAGGACTAAAAATATATTGACATGAATAAACCTAGCTTACTCCGATATTTGAATCAAGTTGTTATCAGCATAGTATCTGTAGAAATGACCTCAATCAACTGCAAATTTGCTCTAGAGCCAGGTGAGCGATACAGGCCCATTGGGCCTCTTGTTAATTAATTTAATTGTATGGTTTGTACCTGTCTGTATATACACTGTCTATATCTTCAGTGTGAACATTGCTGCTAGGGGTCCCAAATGGGGGAGCTAGCAGCTGACTAGCTTGGCTGCACCCACTGTATATGTCTTCAGCGTGAACATTGCTGCTAGGGGTCCCAAATGGGGGGTTCTGTAGAACATTTCTTTGTTTAAGATAACTAGGCTTTTGGATTTTCTACTCTCTGATACCAGTTAGTTTTGATGAGAAAACTTGTTAGCTTAATCTCTGCATGAAACCATAGTATTGCTGGTTTAGGGTCACACAGGAAAAAATAAAATTAATTACATAAAGGGCAGCAGAGGTCTGGGAATGGAGCCCTATCTCCAATGCTGCGCAGTTGCCAAGTGTCTAGCTTTAATGTGTAAATATGGTAAATATCAGAAAACTTATGATAATTTAAATCAAATTTGGAGAGAGTCTAAAGGTTTCTAATTCATTAGTCATGTACATATATATTATGTAGTGATACTGTGCAAGTAGAAAGCATGTCACATTGATTCAGCCTCCAAAAGCACACACGCACTCACCACACGCATGCATGTCACACGCACGGGAGGCCGTCCTTAAATGACCTTAGCTGTTAATAGGACGTTAAACAAAATAAACCAAACCAAACCGATTCTATTGATGTCTTTACATTGCTCTATGTTGTGACTTGTGCAAATGAAAAGTAGGAATGATGATAGGACATCAACTGACATCTAGGATGATAATTGCATGCTGATAGCAAACATTGCAAAATTAGGTCACTGTGACCTACTTTTTCTATGATTACATTAGGGCAACAAAAATAGACATCAAGGATGAGAAAGGCATGCCGATAGCAAATATTGCAAAATTAGGTCACTGTGACCTACTTTTTTCAGTAATTATGATAGGGCAATAGAAATGGACACTTAAGATGAGAGAGGCATGTCGATAACATATTGCAAAATTAGGTCATTGTGACCTACTTTTTCAGTAATTATGTTAGAGCATCAGAAATAGACATCTAGGATAAGAAAGGCATGCTGATAACAAATATTGCAAAATTAGGTCACTGTGACCTACTTTTTCAGTAACTATGTTAGGGCAATAGAAATGGACATCTAGGATGAGAAAGGCATGCCAATAGCAAATATTGCAAAATTAGGTCACCGAGACCTACTTTTTCAATAATTATATTAGGGCAACAGAAATGGACATCTAGGATGATAAATGCATGCCGATAACCGATATTGCAAAATTAGGTCACTTACCTACTTTTCCAATAATTATATTAGGCAATTATTTTGTCTAGATTGCCTCAATAAGTTGACAATATACTGTAATGTCATTACTTCTTCAACTTAATATGTATATGTATATGTATATGTATATCGAAATATTGCAAGCATGGCATTCGACATTTTGATGATGATGAAAATTGTGTTGAAGCTTCCTGTGGATGATCAGCACCGGACACAGTTGGATTTCCATTGTGTTTGAAATAAATACATCATTTAAGATATCCACCATTTTTTGCCATTTCCAGAATCACATTCTCCAGAAATTTTAACCTTACATTCTTTGAGATAGACCCTTGGTAATATACTGCCCACCAGCTATGCGGCTATCAGCCTCTAGTTGGTTCGTAGGGGGATGTAAAAAAATGATATGGGGCTATAATCACAGCAGGTGAGCGTTAAGGCCTATAGGCCTCTTGTTTTGGAACAAAGTGACGAAGAGAGTAATGTGATGATTCTAGCATTTTAGCAACATAGTCCTACATGTATATCGAGCTATTTATTTGATATTTGTCAAATCAGTTCAATCAAGTGTGGTCAGCTATTGGATGGGTGACCACTCCGTTGTAGCTCCGTTTTATTTGATACATATTCTTAAAGATCGCATGTTTACCCCCGAAAAAAGAAATGTCTTTCATATATTAAAAAAAGCACCAGTAATGATACTATGTTTACTTTGATGTTACATATATCTGCCTTCTTTATCTAAGATAATCTCAGGATAAGGCTCAAGTCTAGCGATCCCCGATCTTATTTTGAAACCCGAGGTCAATGTTTTTCACAAAAAGGACTGTTTGCAGAATACAGTTTTACTCGCTATCAAATGAAAGGTTGCCCTGCAGGTAGGGCGTAAGAATTGTACCTGCTGCCCCCATTGCATGATCGTAAGAGGCGACTAAACTTGGGATCTTATCTTTTCTCTTCTTTCTTAACAACTTTCTTCTTCCTAATGTCTCCCTTGACAATGCCTCACTTTTGGCCTTTAGTTGAGTGTTCGCCCCTGTGAGGAAGGCTTTGGGTTCTGTCCCCTAGCCGAGACATACCAGAGTCTTCAAAAAATGGTAGTTGCTACTCCTGCTTAGCGCTCAGCATATTAGGAGTGGGACGACTGGTTCGCCCGTTGTCAGTATAATGTGACCGGGTGGGGTGTGCTGCTGGGTGTCTTCGGCAGTATGCTTCAGTGAGGTAGCACTATAAATCGGCAAAAGTTCCGGCCTATCACAAGGAGACTTAACACGAACATACCGCAGCCTCCCAAAACACACATACGCACTCAACACACGCATGCATGTCGCACGCACGGGAGGCCGTCCTTAAATGACCTTAGCTGTTAATAGGACGTTAAACAAAATAAACCAAACCAAACCAAACCAATTGAATGTTTTAATTTTTTTGTTTTTGAAAACGTGACCAAAAGGGATAAATCATCTATTCATCTATCCGGAGTACCGACATAACTGAATACCAAAATCGTTATTATTTATTGGATGCCAATATTTCAACGATTTAAAGGATCTTACACTAAACATATAAAAAATTATATAAATATATGTAAAGCGGTTGTCTTAAACTCATTAAATTATAGTTCCATATATACTTGAAATTCATCGCCCATGTTTGCAGTACATTTATCGCAATTTCCCTCTTTTACAGAGGGACGTCAGATTTTTTTTTTCTTACAGATTCGTTTTGACAAAAATATATCTAAATTGTTTAATTCTAGGATTGAAATGTTAAATTCTTTAATTTGTTTAAATATAGCATTAAAATATTCAATAGAATCGTTACCAGCAACACTTACTGAGATAAAAGTCCCGCCCGACGGACGTAGGTTTTCCCGTAAGCATCTGGGTCTGGGTCATAGATAGCGTCGAGGTTCCATCTGTCCTTTGGTATCTTCTTTACACGGTTCTCTCCGTTCACCAAAACATTCCAAAATTCTCTGATTTTGTTAGCACCAGGACACCGACAGCCAATACCGATTATGGCTGTCTCCTCTGCCCCATCCATGGGTAACAAGACATTTATAATAAGAATAGAGAGCCGAAAGATTAACAGGTACCGAGGAGTGCGCGACAGTTGCAAGCTGCACGGTATTTATTCGAAATTTATAATATATTCAACCACGTGTCATGTTTTACATACATCAAGATGTCTTACGCTAGTACTGCTAGAGCTTTCTCTGAATATTCAATTCTGATCCGTAAGCTGTCCTCTATTTCAGGAGACAATTTTTTCCGCAAAATATTGTATTGGTCGGTGTCGAATTTACGTGACTTCATGATAGGCATGTTTTAACTCATTAATTGATTCTTCTCATCAAGCTAAGATATAAATAAATACACATATAACTTAACACTAGGTTATATATAACGTAATAAAATCAGTCCTTGGTACATAGTAATGAATATATGAACTTCATTTTAATACAAACCCCTGTAATAAAAGTCGCTCAATGGATACGATTCCAAGTCGTTTTAAATCACCAACAGATAACATGGTCTGACAGCGGGCGAACCAGTCGTTCATGCTGAGCGCTAAGCAGGAGTGGCAACTACCATTTTTAGACTGGTATATCTAGGCCAGGGGACATAACCCAAAGCCTTCCTCGTAGGGGCAAACGCTCAGCTAAAGGTCAAAATTGAGGGATTGTCAAGGGACACAAAAGAGAAAAGATCCCATATTTGGTCGCTTCGTACCATCTCGCAACGGTGGCAGCAGGTAAAGGTCTTGCACCCTACTTGCAGGGCTAGACTATATAATTAACAATTTTGGTTGACTATTGGCCATGGAAGTTTCGTGCCAAATGTCATTGAATTTGGTTCCGTGGTTTTTGAGAAAAAGTCGAAAATGTAAATTGTTTACGGACGCACGATGTACGACAACCGAAAAGGCAGTACGAATAGACGAAGACTCAAGTGGCCTTAAAATTAACGAAAACTGTGGAAAGGGTTATACAACGAACTCTTAAATCCGGGGAGGATTTAGAAACGTTGCCTCGCGTAGCAGACAGATATTACCGACGACTATAACTAGCAATGGCTGTATTAACATTTATCTGTCATAGCATATTCTTTGAAATTTTGATGACTGACCTTCGAATATTTCCCCTGATCTCATGGGTTTGATAATTTTATTACACCTACCTGCTGAACCGCTTTTTATACATAAAATGTCTGCTACGAAATGTACACCAATGAGTGTTAAACTGTCATCAAAATATATATATATACATAGATTAAAATGACATGAATATGTACGATACTGCTTATATAATAAAGATACTGCATATAAATGAGCCGACGTTTTTAATGTGTGTAATATCAAGTACATGCATTTTAAATACAAGAGGCCTTAACGGTCACATAAGACTTCAACATATAACCATCTTCTATGTACTTACAATGTATTTCTAAACATTTCTTAAATAAATAGTAGTATAGTTTTGCCCTCATAATTCTAAAAAAAAAATGAATCATTTCCATTAGAATTTGACTTCCATGCATAAAATATAGTAATGTTTAGCACCTCTGCAGGGAGAAACATTAAACATATGGCCCATACATTGACAATTTTGATAAGTCACCTAAGATCTTTCCATCCATGAAGAGTATTTGACATGAAACATTGGATTAACATGAAGGAAATGATCCAAGATATGTCATCGATCTGACGGTCGCACTCAAATGCTAAACCTATTTTTTCCTTTCACTTACGTTTTTAAACTAGTCATTTGATTACTGTGACCTAGGACTTTGTTGGTCGAGGTCAACTATTTGCATAACTATTGCAGCCAGCAATTTGTGCTGTGCTTATTATCAAGTGTATATGTTTCACAGTAATGAAAAAAACCAATATTCATTTTAATTACAATTTATGGACATTAAATTTAGAATTTTGGCGGGAAAACATTCTTCAAAGTGCAATTTCTGCAACATTTTTATTTATTTGACCTAGAAACCATGTGAATTTAAAAATATCATCTATTTACCCCTGTGACCTTGAATGAAGGTCAAGGTCAAAGATAAGGTTAATATTTATAGCCAGTCACACATTCTATCAGTGTGCCAAATATTCAGTCTTCTAGATAGAAGAGCAGAACACTTTTTTATGCATTTTTGGGTGATTTTTTTTTATTTTGGCGGGATTTTGTTTTTTTGCTTTCAAAGTGCCATTACTTGACCTTGAAACATTTCACACACCTTCACAAGAGCAGTTTCCTTAAAATGTGACCCAAATAAATAATTTGAAATAATTTAGATTTTTTCATCACTTGACCCCTGTGACCACGAAGGATGGTGAAGGTCAAAAATAAGAAAATATTTGTAGCCAAACATCAAGCCTTCATTCATGTATATAGCTAAATGAGCAGATACCTTTTATCTGCAATTTTGGATGGTTTTTCAATTTTGGCAGGACAAATACAAAATTTGAGATTTTTGGCCTTCTTTTGACAACCACAACAAGGCATTGGTTTGGTTTGGTTTGGTTTATTTTGTTAAACGTCCTATTAACAGCTAAGGTCATTTAAGGACGGCCTCCCGTGCGTGCGACATGCATGCGTGTGGTGAGTGCATATGTGTGTTTTGGGAGGCTGCGGTATGTTCGTGTTAAGTCTCCTTGTGATAGGCCGGAACTTTTGCCGATTTATAGTGCTACCTCACTGAAGCATACTGCCGAAGACACCCAGCAGCACACTCCGACCGGTCACATTATACTGACAACGGGCCAACCAGTCGTCCCACTCCGTATATGCTGAGCGCTAAGCAGGAGTGGTAACTACCATTTTTAAAGACTTTGGTATGTCTGGGCAAGGGGACAGAACCCAAAGCCTTCCTCACAGGGGCGAACGCTCAACTAAAGGCCAAAAGTGAGGCATCGTCAAGGGAGACATTAGGAAGAAGAAAGTTGTTCAGAAAGAATAGAAAAGATAAGATCCCAAATTTAGTTGCCTCTTACGATCATGCAATGGGGGCAGCAGGTACAATTCTTACGCCCTACCTGCAGGGCAGACAGTTGAGTGTAAGCTCTTTACACTTCAGTGCACTGCATTTAACTAGACCTAGTAGCAGGGCAGGCAAGGCATTGACCTTGACATTCTCTGATAACATGTCACTGAGAAAAGTTAGCCCTGATCAAATGATAACCCAATTTCCAATGAATACGATCAAATTGATGAGTTTCCTATATAAATTATAATCAAAGTTTCCCCATCCCAAGGGGGAATGTGACAACCAGGGGGCATGGAATTTACAATTTTGATAAAGCATCTTAAGAACCTTCCATCCATCTGGGTCTTGAGAAAAAGATTTTTGAAATATCAGTCAATTTTACGACTTTTGGCCCTGCCCCTCATGCCCCTAAGGGGTAGTGACCATATAATTTACAATTTTGGTAGACCTTTAGCCTTGGAAGGTTTCTGCAAAATTTCATCAAAAATAATTCAGGAGTTTTTGAGAAGTCGAAAATGTGAAATGTTAACTAACGACGGACGACTGACGACGATTGACGAAGGCAGATTGGAAAAGGTCACCGAGATTCGCTCAGATGACCTAATAAATCGTGAATCCGATAAAGAAGTCGTGACTGAGATGACAGAATTCGTCATATAATTTTGTCTATTCTCACTTAACAACTCTGTTGCACCTTCCTAATATCTCCCTTTGTACTGCCTAGTTTGTCCTTTGGTTCCTTAAGGTAGTAAGGTCGATATCGGTTTTGCGCTATCAAAACGAACATTATGAAGCTTTTAGCCGCGTCCCTCAGGCCATTGAGTAGTGACCCTATGATTTTCAGTTTCGGTAGACCTTTAGCCAAGAAAAAAATTCAGCTGAGCAAAATTTCATTTCAGAAGCCGAAAATGTTAACTAACAACGGCGTAGAAACAGTCGATTTGGAAAAGGTCATTGAGCTTCGCACAGGTGGCCTAAAAAATCTGTTCATTATCAAGTCCCAGAAACTTGTGAAAACGTTACATTTTTACAAGCTTACATGTAAATGAAAATGTGTAGCTTGGTAGGTTTTATAATGCACCTTCGGGATATGTGTACGTCTAAGCTACTGTATTAAACCTATCTTATCTAAAATCTCAAAATGTTAATATATCGTGGCATTAATTTTTATCAATTATTTTAGTTAATTGAAACAAAAACATTTTCACTTCGATTTGTAAAATCAGACGTACCTCTTTGGTAAAATATGATATACCATATACATGTATATAAGTTTACACAGTCAAAATATCACCTAAGTATCGGTCACTTTCCCAAAGCGGACTTCATCCTTTTCTTAATTAACAGTTAGTACCTATTATTCTCCCTACGTTACATATGCCCATTGTTAAAATATGATGTGTTGCTTTCATACCTTTACTTGATCTAAAGTAATCCATTTTCCGAATACGAAAATACATGGTGTATATACTATATCCAACAGGATACTTGCGACGTACCCAATAATATCCCTCCAGATATTAGAACATTGACGAATTAAAGAATTTTGAGGAGCCCCCTCGCATCCCGTCTTTAGAGCATGGCGGCCATTCCTCAAACAACATTTCTAATTTATATCAATTATCACAATCAATACATTTGCATGCTACAAGTCATATATACGATTTGATGATTAACTCTTATATTTCTAGTTATGAATAATGAAAGACGGAACGCCATTTAAATAAACACTGCATTCATACATTTATTAACTTCCGTGTGTACAGTTTGGAAGTCAGCTATAACACAGAAACAACGACTTTTCCAATTTGTCAGTTTTTAGAGTCGAATTTGCCAGTTCTGTCAGTAAATGCGATTATTTATTATTTACTCCCATCACATCCCCAGGTATCAGGTACTAACCATTTAACCACATTTTAATGGCACCATTTAGTAATTATTATTGAATTACGATTGTTTCACAGGATGCGATTGAGTCGACATTAATTTGGGCGGTTGCTTAAAGGAACGATATCGTATTCCAAACGATGGAATAAACTTTTGTTTATTTCGACGATTATACAGTGATGGTTCGTTTGCCTCTACGTAGAGACTCGTAGATGGTGTGGTTTTGAAGGCTCCAAGGGCGAGTCTCGGACCCTGATAATGTACAGTATCTAATAGTTTCAGATTCGATTTTCTAGCGGAACTATAGACAATGGAACCGTAGTCCAATTTTGATTGCATAAGTGCTCTGTAAAGACTAAGCAAAACTTTCCTAGCAGCGCCCAAGTCAGTATGGGGCAATACCTTGATAATACTAAATGCTTTGAGGCATTAAGCTTTCAGTGGTGAGTTTTACTAAGCATTTTAATTTACGATTTGTATCGCAACCGTAAGTTGCGTTAAATCTCCGTCCTAGTAAACTTCGTATCTTAAAGTGTACCCGGAACGAAAAACGATATTCAAATACATTAAAATCGGTTGGCCGAGTGCTGAGATATTGCACATCGAAGTACGCGTTTTGAAACTCTTCAGTCTAAGACGTCACGGGTTTAACGGAGTCACTGAAATGGTGGCCAGCAGTATAGACGGCAGTGTGAACAGTAGCAAAACAGACATGTCCGACTACGATCTGGACATGAGATTTTAGGTTGATGACTTTGGCGGATATTGCCGACAAGAAGTCGAAATCCAACAATATAAGTTTGAGCTTTTAAGAAAATAAAATTTTAGTGAAATGGACTCTGAAAATGACTGCTTGGATAACACAGACTGATGTGCTATACAAGGGACATAGGCCTACAGATGGATGTTATCGAGATCCAAAAACTTAGTCAATCACCAATAAATGTATATTAATTATTTGTTTACCATTTCTTACTCTTTACTATAAAAACGAACACGGCATCAACTTTTTTAAATAAAATAATGTGTCGTTTTATTCGCAAATTAATATTCAAATAAATTAAACATACCAACAATACAACAGTTCTGGATAGTCTGGTTTGTGTGACAAGCAATCTAATTAAAATCTAGATGGTCATTCTCACCACGTTAAATGAAACCTTATGCGATGTCGTTAGATGTTCATGTAACGTAGTAAGATTTTAATTAGATTGTGTGACAAGGCGATACACAGGTACAGTAAATATGCATTGTATTCTATACAAAAACCCGCTTTAAGTAATGAAGGACAATACATTCAAAAAGTAAAAAAAAATAATGTATTATTAGCTCGAAGGGCAAGTGAGCTTATGCCGTGGTGCGGCGTCAACTTTTTCATTTAAACAACTTGCAAAGGGACTTGATATTGGGCCTGTAGCATCCTGGGTTGAAGGACTACAAAGTTTGTTATAATGAATGACCTTGACCTTTATTCAAGGTCACATGGGTCAAATAGGCTAAAATCTTCAAACAACTTCTCAATAGGGAAGAGGCCCATGGACTTGATATTGGGCCTGAAGCATTCTGGGATGAAGGGCTACAAAGTTTGTTCACATAAATGACCTTGACCTGCATTCAAGGTCACATGGATCAAGTAGGCTATAATCTTCCAAGAGGGCCCAGGGACTTGTCTGCCCTGCAGGTAGGGCGTAAGAATTGTACCTACTTCCCCCAGTGCATGGTCGTAAGAGGTGACTTAATTTGGGATCTTATCTTTTCTCTTCTTTCTTAACAACTGTCTTCTTCCTAATGTCTCCCTTGACAATGCCTCACTTTTGGCCTTTAGTTGAGCGTTCGCCGCTGTGAGGAAGGCTTTGGGTTCTGTCCCCTAGCCAAGACATACCAAAGTCTTTAACAAGAGGCCCATGGGGCCAGTATCGCTCACCTAGTTGGATTTGACCAAATGTCAAAATAATGTTCATGTTCAATTTGTTTTATTTGTCAATCTCAAACTATGCTATAGATGGTTAAAGTGTCGGGATCCCAACTGCTTTAAAGAAATAACAAAGTCCAGACTCTAAGGGTCTGAAAGACCTCAAGGATTGTTTTTACAACATGCATTCATAACTTTATGACTAGTACCAATTTAAAGGAATTACCTCTATTTCTCCGATGGGGACCCACCCCTTTGGCCCATTGGGGGTCAAAATCATCAATGAGGCAAAATCTGTTTCGCTTTCACCAAGGATGTTTCTGACCAAATTGGGTTCAAATCCATTCGTAACTTCATGACTAGTAGCGATTTAAAGGAATTACCTCTATTTCCCCTATTGGGCCCCTCGGGGGTCAGAGTCACCATTTATGCAAAATCTGATCACCTTCTGCCAAAGATGTTTCTGACCAAATTTGGTCAAAATCCAATAAGAACTTTGTGACAAGTAGCGATTTGAAGCAAATGTTGACGGACGGACGACGGACGGACGCCGCGCCATGGCATAACCTTCGGTCCAGGTGAGCTAATAATGGTAGTTGCTACTCCTGCTTAGTCGCCTCTTACGATCATGCAATGGGGGCAGCAGGTACGACTCTTTCGCCCTACCTGCAGGGACACAGCATATCATATTAGGAGTGGGACGACTGGTTCGCCCGTTGTCAGTATAATGTGACCGGGTGGGCTGTGCTGCTGGGTGTCTTCGGCAGTATGCTTCAGTGAGGTAGCACTATAATTCGGCAAAAGTTCCGGCCTATCACAGGGAGACTTTACACGAACATACCGCAGCCTCCCAAAACACATACGTACTCACCACACGCATGCATGTCGCACGCACGGGAGGCCGTCCTTACATGACCTTAGCTGTTAATAGGACGTTAAACAAAATAAACCAAACCGAACCAAAATCTGCAGGTCAAGTCAAGTGACCTATTCTAATCGCCTTTTGTCCAATGTCGTGCCTCGTCCGTCGTGCGTTCGTAAACAATTTACATTTTCAACTTCTCAAAAACCCCTAAACCAAATTCAATGAAACTTGGCTGGAAGCTTCTATGGTTAAAGACCAACCAAAATTGTGAAATATACGGTCCCCACCCCCAGGGGCCTGAGGGGCGGGGCTAAAATGGGTCAAATTGACTAAAACTTCAAAAATCTTCTTCTCTAGTCTGAGATATGGTGGAATCAAACACTCTTTATAGATGGAAGGGTCATAAGGATCAAAATTGTGAATTTCTTGACCCTGGGGTCTCACGTTTGCCCCTGTTAATAGGACTTTTAAACAAATAAAACCAAAACCAAATTGCCCCTGGGGAGGTGGTAAACTTTACTATAGTTTATATAGGGAAATCGCATTTTTGACTATAATTTGTTTGATTTCCATTGGAATTAATTCTAACTTGGTTAACATTATCAGCATGGGATGACAGTTTGATGGTATGCACATGTTGGCCCTGACTGACCCCCAGGGGCTGATGGGCGGGGCTAAAAAGGGTCAAATTGACTGAAATTTCAGAAAATCTTCTCTACTCTCAGATATGATGGAATCAAATACTCTACATAGATGGAAGGGTCTTAAGGTACTTTACCAAAATTGTGAATTTCATAACCCAGGGGTCTCACGTTTGCCCCTGGGGAGGGGGTACACTTTACTATAGTTTATATAGGGAAATCACATTTTTGACTCTAATTTGTTTGATTTTGATTGGAAGTTATTCTAAGGTGGTTAACATTATCAGCATGGGATGACAGTTTGATGGCATAAACATGTTGGCCCTGACTGACCCCCAGGGGCTGATGGGTGGGGCCAAAAAGGGTTTGGTTTGGTTTGGTTTATTTTGTTTAACGTCCTATTAACAGCCAAGGTCATTCAAGGACGTCCTCCCGTGCGTGCGACATGAATACATGTGGTGAGTGCGTATGTGTGTTTTGGGAGGCTGCGGTATGTTTGTGTTAAGTCTCCTTGTGATAGGCCGGAACTTTTGCCGATTTATAGTGCTACCTCACTGAAGCATAATGCCGAAGACACCCAGCAGGACACCCCACCCGGTCACATAGGGTCAATTAAATTAACTGAAATATTTCAGGTGACCGTTAAGGCCCATGGGCCTCTTGTATAAACTAGCAACCAAATTCCAATAAATACTGTAAGGTACTGTATTCATATTATATCATATATTAGCAGGATGCAAATTACGTCCTCAAAATATTGTTTTTGGAGGCTACGGCCTCTGGAACGACGAGGAGCTCTCGCTCTGACCGGTAAGGTTTTTATAACTTTAGATTGTACTTAAGAAGATCGTAAATTGGAATGTTTTGTGTAACTTGTGATGTTTATTAAAACTCAGCCCTGGTGCTTTAGATGCGGAAGAAACGAACATACTATAATTATATGTCCTTGGTTAATCTACATTATTCTATTTTACATGAAAAAAACACTATTTCATCTGTGTTCTATGAAAGTTACTGCATTTAAATTTACAGTGTTGTATATGTATATGTATATGTATATACAATTCCTAAAAGTTCCGGCCTATCACAAGGAGACTTAACACGAACATACCACAGCCTCCCAAAACACGCATACGCACTCACCACACGCATGCATGTCGCACGCACGGGAGGCCGTCCTTAAATGACCTTACCTGTTAATAGGACGTTAAACAAAATAAACCAAACCACACCAAACCCTGGTGTAACAGTTTAATGAAATATTTAAGTATTGTGGCTATTTCCGATTCTTGTGAAAAAGTCCGAGTCTGCTATGCCCGGCAGGTAGGTTGGAAGAATCGTACCTGCTGTTTTAAAAATTGTAGTTGCTGCTCCTATTAGGCGCTCAGAATGTTGTGTCTGGTTTACCCGTTATCAGTATAATGTGACTGGATGGGATGACCTGTTATGTGTCTTCAGCAGTATGCTACAGAGAAGTTACACTATAAATCGGGGAAAAAATACTTTCGGATTAACACAAGGACACGGGGACGCCATGACGAGGGTAAGACTTGCCCGCTTCAAATATGGCGGGAGGCGGAAACGGTGAGTAATAACTTATGTGAATTATCGTGCTTATCGTTCGTTTTTAAGTAGTTTTTACCAAGGATTTACTGTCAAGCTTAAATACGGAACCTTCAATCATACGCTTTTCGAATGTAGCCTTTGATATTGAGATAGCAGGCATTGAAATAAGTGTATGCTGATATTGAGATAGCAGGCATTGAAATAAGTGTATGATGTCGTTGACTGAGAATGTTCAAATCGCAATGATGCGGATATCTCGCTATTTTTACTACATACAAGAACCTTTATAAGACGTTAATTTCGATTTCGATTACATCAATATATTTAATATCAATACATGCAAGTAATAAACATCGTAACGTGTGGTGCGCCAGAGTTAGGCTACCTCTATGCCTCAGAGGTACATTTTTAACATGTGAAAAAGAATTAATTCCAAAAGTAAAGAGTTGGTTCAGTATCTTTCTACTTTTCTGTCATGTATCAAGTTTTCTTTTTTAGTGTTATTAGAAAATTTCAACAACTGAAAGACATGGTATACCATGCACAGTACAATGTTGGTGATAGACAATTAACATATCCAAACATACTGTTGTTCTCCTAGTTTAACAGCAATTTCCCAAGCTGTTCAGTTTAGAAAATTAGCGACAGGTCGTCCCTGATGACTTTCTACAAGGCATCCAGGATTGATTAACTGATATTATTCTTGTATGTTTAACAAAGGTACAAATGTATGATAAAAATGTATGCATATGATGATGATGATGATGATGATGACGATGACGACGACGACGACGACGTCAAAATACTCGTACATATTCCTTCTCAGATACGGATAGGTGATGCTGTTTCTAGTACTTAATGCACTGGAAGATTATCAGAAACAAGAATTCTGATAAAACTGATGTTATTGAGAAAACTTGAAAACTGAGAGGACAGAAAGGTAGCACCGATGTACTTTAATGTCTCAACTCCTTGCAGGTATGGCGTAAGAATTGCACCAGCTGCCCCCATTGAATGATCGCAAGAGGCGACTAAATTTTTGGAACTGATCTTATCTCTTCTTTCTGATAAATTTTCTTCTTCCTAATGTCTCCCTTGACAATGCTCGACTTTTGGTCTTCAATTGAGCCTTCGCCCCTGTGAGGAAGGCTTTGGGTTCTGTCCCTGGTTGGCCCGTTGTCAGTATTATGTGACCTGGTTTGGTGTCCTGCTGGGTGTCTTCGGTAGTATGCTTCAGTAAGGTAGCACCATAAATCGGCAAAAAGTCCGGCCTATCACAAGGAGACTGAACACGAACATACCGCAGCCTCCCAAAACACACATACGCACTCACCCACGCATGCATGCCGCAAACAGGGGAGGCCGTCCTTAAATGACCTTAGCTGTTAATAGGACGCTAAACAAATCAAACCAAAACAAAAATGTTGGACTCCTAAATTCTAGAATGCTGCCCAAATTCTGTATGTCCATTTTTGTTGCTGTTGCAGTCAGTGCTAAATGCGGTACATCTGGATAGATACAAGATAGTCGCCCGAGTTTGAAACTTTCGAAAGTCTGTATCCCTGTTGGAAAAAAATATAAGATATAAATATTAGAGTTGTGGGCTTAGTAGCTGCATCATACAAGGAATGCGTGTAAAATGTTTCATTTTTCACTGACTTGTTGCTTTGTATATATGACTATTCATTTTATAAAAATGTCACTAAGTTTTATCTTATGTCATCTTCTTTATTATTACCTTCTTAAGGACTTTGTAAATGTGTTTTATGTCACTTTATACATAATATTTCCTAGTTGATAGAATGCTACATTATTTCCTGCTATCAGCTATGTTTGAACAACATGTGTGTACATGTATACTGATTTTCAATATTGGTATATAGTATGCAATATAAGATGTTTATAGAAATATATAGCATTCTGATACCATGTGTAGTTCATCAATAACAGTACAGCAAACTCTGTCCTTGCATATGTCGTTTCGTAATATTTCTGTTTTTTACTAGTATCTCAGAATGTGCATACACTAGACAGTGATTTCTCTTTCTAATATATGTTAATGGAACGCTTGAGAAAAATACTTCATTATCTTGATTGTTTCCTTCAGTCTCTATATTCATTTGGGAAAAAAGTACAGAAATTAGCTTTACCTTTGACACATAAAACTGGTTTACAATATTAATTTAATCTGCCATGACCATATGAACAACAAATCTTTCAAGAGGAAGAGATGTAGAGTAGGTCAACGTCAACATGTGCAGGCCTGTATGTGTGCATGTATGCATAATCTATTCAGAAATGATCGTGTTATACTTTAATTCCACTGTTGAAAGTTTTACCCCATACCGTAATGTATCTTATACAATTCGTGCAATATTTTGATATCAAAGGGTGTATCACTCTCCATAATGTTGTATTACTGATGTTTATGTCTTATGTATGTTGTGAAATATGATCGACTGAAATGCCAAAGGAATATGATGATGATTTCATATATAATTTGATATTATAAAACAAGCCTAATATCATTATACTGTGCATTCATTTTCCACATCGAATTCTAGAATTCTACAACCATGGTTAAAGTTAGAAAAATTACCATGTGGACACATTAAGAAATTATTAAAATATTGATGTAATATATTTTTCATGAAAAAAATTAAGAGTCATTTAATGTACTGATAGTGATAATGGCAGTACTACATTTCAATGCTTTAATTTTATAAAAGTTATATATTCCATCTTTTGTTAGTAAAGCAGTTGGACCTTGTATGCGTATACATGTACATTTACCCGTGTCCGTTTCCAGTTCCAGTTCCTCTTACATCAGTCTATTACTATAAATCGCAATTATTTGGACCTGTATTTGACTGAAGGGGAACGGATAACGGCCAGGGGTAACAATAAATGTTATTGTGGTGAAATACATGCATACACTTGGCGGGTTTAGGAGGAGAGAGGCACATTTAGCTTATAATACAGTACATGTAGCCTGAGCTATACAACACCTTCAACCTTTTTTGTATTTGTTTTTGTGTTAAGTTTCTGTACAAAACTGGTGTGCAAACCAATATTCATTATTGTACTAACAAGTTAAGATAGCAGTAGTTAAGTAATATTAAATTGAAATTTAAAATATTATGTTTGACAAAAGATATGTATACATCAGAGAAACAAATATATAATCAGAGTCATCAAAGCCTCTGGCAGAATTAACTATGAACTTATGAATATATGCATGTCAATAATCCAAATTTGTTTTTAAAGATGGACGATTGTTCAATAAACATAGATGAAGTCTATTAAACATTTGTGACAAATATCGGTTTGGTATACTTACAACGGGCCAACCAGTCGTCCCAATCATTGTATGCTGAGCGCTAAGCAGGAGCAGCAACTACCATGGAATTTGAGAAGAAACTTAAAATTTGAGTTGTGTGCATCCAAAAAATATAAAGGGATATATTCAAAATGGCGTATCCCGTTAACAACAAATGTTACCGAAAAACTAAATACATCATCCAAATGACATCCTGCATCACACGTTGAAAGAATTTTTGAAAAAGTTTTAAAAAAGAAGATACTCTTGACGAGCTTTTTAGGTCACCTGAGAAGAAGTCTCAAGTGACCTATTCTAATCGCCTTTTGTCCGTCGTCGTCCGTCGTGCGTCGTGAGTCCGTAAACTTTTTACATTTTCGACTTCTTCTCCAAAACCACTTAACAAAATTCAATGAAATTTGGCAGAAAGTTTCTATGGCTGAAGGTCAACCAAAATTGTGAATTATATGGTCCCCACCCCCAAGGGGCCTTAGGGGTGGGGCCAAAAAGGGTCAAATTGACTAAAACTTCAAAAATCTTCTTCTCTACTCTCAGATATGGTGGAGTCAAACACTCTTTATAGATGAAAGGGTCTTGTGGTGCTTTACCAAAATTGTGAATTGCATGACCCTGGGGTCTCACGTTTGCCCCTGGGGAGGGGGTAAACTTTACTATAGTTTATATAGGGAAATCACATTTTTGACTATTATTAGCTCACCTGGCCCTTCGGGCCAGTGAGCTTATGGCATGGCGCAGCGTCCGTCGTCCGTCCGTCAACTTTTCCTTTAAATCGCTACTAGTCCTAAACTACTCAGTGGATTTTGACCAATTTTGGTCTGAAGCATCCTTGGGTGAAGGGGAACCAATTTTGTATAAACGGTGGGTCTGGCCCCCCAGGGGCCTTAGGGGCGGGGCCCAATAGGGGAAATATAGCAAATTCTTTAAAATCCTTCTTCTTCTGTAGAAATGAAGGGATTTGATTCATATTTGGTCTGAAGCATCCTTGGGTGAAGGGGAACCAATTTTGTATAAACGGTGGGTCTGGCCCCCCAGGGGCCTTAGGGGCGGGGCCCAATAGGGGAAATATAGCAAATTCTTTAAAATCCTTCTTCTTCTGTAGAAATGAAGGGATTTGATTCATATTTGGTCTGAAGCATCCATGGGTGAAGGGGAACCAATTTTGTATAAACGGTGGGTCTGACCCCCCAGGGGCCTTAGGGGCGGGGCCCAGTAGGGGAAATATAGCAAATTCTTTAAAATCCTTCTTCTTCTGTAGAAATGAAGGGATATGATTCATATTTGGTTTGAAGCATCCTTGGGTGAAGGGGAACCAATTTTGTATAAACAGTGGGTCTGGTCCCCCACGGGCCTAAGGGGCGGGGCCCGATAAGGGAAATATAGCAAAATCTTTAAAATCCTTCTTCTTCTGTAGAAATGAAGGGATTTGATTCATATTTGGTCTGAAGCATCCTTGGGTGAAGGGGAACCAATTTTGTATAAACGGTGGGTCTGGCCCCCATGGGGCTTGGGGGTGGGGCCCATAGGGGAATATAGCATATTCTTTAAAATCCTTCTTCTTCTGCAGGAATAAAGGGATTTGATCCATGTTTGGTCTGAAGCATCCTTGGGTGAAGGGGAACCAATTTTGTATAAACAGTGGGTCTGGCCTCCCAGGGGCCTGGGGGTTGGGGCCCAATAGGGGAATATAGCATATTCTTTAAAATCCTTCTTCTTCTGCAGGAATAAAGGGATTTGATCCATGTTTGGTCTGAAGCATCCTTGGGTGAAGGGGAACCAATTTTGTATAAACGGTGGGTCGGCCTTCCAGGGGCCTTAGGGGTGGGGCCCAATAGGGGAAATATATTAAATTCTTTGAAATCCTTCTTCCGTAGGAATAAAGGGATTTGATCCATATTTGGTCTGAAACATCCTTGGGTGAAGGGAAACCAATTTTGTATAAACGGTTGGTCTGGCCCCAAGGGGCCTTAAGTGTGGGGCCCAATAGGGGAAATAAATCGCTACTAGTCATAAAGTTATGAATGAATTAGAACCAAATTTGGTCAGGAACATCCTTGGGGGGAGGGGAACAGATCTAGAGTTTGTATAAATTTTACTCTGAACACCCAGGGGCCTGAGGGGCGGAGTCTAAGAGGCCCAAGGGTCTTTCCCCACCCTAAGGGACTTAGTTTCTTCACAATTAGGTTGTAAAAATAATCCATAGGGTCTTTCAGTCCCTTAGAGAGTATGTGTATGAACAAATTGAACATGAACATTATTTTGACATTTGGTCAAATCCAACAAGGTGAGCGATACAGGCCCCATGGGTCTCTTGTTTGTTGGATTTGTATTGGAATTCATTCTAACTTGTATCAAATTATCAGCATGGGATGACAGTTTGATGGTATGTACATGTTGGCCCTAATTGACCCCCAGGGGCTGGTGGGCGGGGCCAAAAAGGGTCAAATTGACTAAAACTTCAAAAATTTTCTTCTCTACTCTCAGATATGGTGGAGTCAAACACTCTTTATAGATGAAAGGGTCTTGTGGTGCTTTACCAAAATTGTGAATTGCATGACCCTGGGGTCTCACGTTTGCCCCTGGGGAGGGGGTAAACTTTACTATAGTTTATATAGGGAAATCACATTTTTGACTATTATTAGCTCACCTGGCCCTTCGGGCCAGTGAGCTTATGGCATGGCGCAGCGTCCGTCGTCCGTCCGTCAACTTTTCCTTTAAATCGCTACTAGTCCTAAACTACTCAGTGGATTTTGACCAATTTTGGTCTGAAGCATCCTTGGGTGAAGGGGAACCAATTTTGTATAAACGGTGGGTCTGGCCCCCCAGGGGCCTTAGGGGCGGGGCCCAATAGGGGAAATATAGCCAATTCTTTAAAATCCTTCTTCTTCTGTAGAAATGAAGGGATTTGATTCATATTTGGTCTGAAGCATCCTTGGGTGAAGGGGAACCAATTTTGTATAAACGGTGGGTCTGGCCCCCCAGGGGCCTTAGGGGCGGGGCCCAATAGGGGAAATATAGCAAATTCTTTAAAATCCTTCTTCTTCTGTAGAAATGAAGGGATTTGATTCATATTTGGTCTGAAGCATCCATGGGTGAAGGGGAACCAATTTTGTATAAACGGTGGGTCTGACCCCCCAGGGGCCTTAGGGGCGGGGCCAAGTAGGGGAAATATAGCAAATTCTTTAAAATCCTTCTTCTGTAGAAATGAAGGGATATGATTCATATTTGGTTTGAAGCATCCTTGGGTGAAGGGGAACCAATTTTGTATAAACAGTGGGTCTGGTCCCCCACGGGCCTAAGGGGCGGGGCCCGATAAGGGAAATATAGCAAAATCTTTAAAATCCTTCTTCTGTAGAAATGAAGGGATTTGATTCATATTTGGTCTGAAGCATCCTTGGGTGAAGGGGAACCAATTTTGTATAAACGGTGGGTCTGGCCCCCATGGGGCTTGGGGGTGGGGCCCATAGGGGAATATAGCATATTCTTTAAAATCCTTCTTCTTCTGCAGGAATAAAGGGATTTGATCCATGTTTGGTCTGAAGCATCCTTGGGTGAAGGGGAACCAATTTTGTATAAACAGTGGGTCTGGCCTCCCAGGGGCCTGGGGGTTGGGGCCCAATAGGGGAATATAGCATATTCTTTAAAATCCTTCTTCTTCTGCAGGAATAAAGGGATTTGATCCATGTTTGGTCTGAAGCATCCTTGGGTGAAGGGGAACCAATTTTGTATAAACGGTGGGTCGGCCTTCCAGGGGCCTTAGGGGTGGGGCCCAATAGGGGAAATATATTAAATTCTTTGAAATCCTTCTTCTTCCGTAGGAATAAAGGGATTTGATCCATATTTGGTCTGAAACATCCTTGGGTGAAGGGAAACCAATTTTGTATAAACGGTTGGTCTGGCCCCAAGGGGCCTTAAGTGTGGGGCCCAATAGGGGAAATAAATCGCTACTAGTCATAAAGTTATGAATGAATTAGAACCAAATTTGGTCAGGAACATCCTTGGGGGGAGGGGAACAGATCTAGAGTTTGTATAAATTTTACTCTGAACACCCAGGGGCCTGAGGGGCGGAGTCTAAGAGGCCCAAGGGTCTTTCCCCACCCTAAGGGACTTAGTTTCTTCACAATTAGGTTGTAAAAATAATCCATAGGGTCTTTCAGTCCCTTAGAGAGTATGTGTATGAACAAATTGAACATGAACATTATTTTGACATTTGGTCAAATCCAACAAGGTGAGCGATACAGGCCCCATGGGCCTCTTGTTTGTTGGATTTGTATTGGAATTCATTCTAACTTGTATCAAATTATCAGCATGGGATGACAGTTTGATGGTATGTACATGTTGGCCCTAATTGACCCCCAGGGGCTGGTGGGCGGGGCCAAAAAGGGTCAAATTGACTAAAATTTCAAAAATCTTCTTCTCTACTCTCAGATATGGTAGAATCAAATACTCTTCATAGATGGAAGGGTCTTAAGGTACTTTACCAAAATTGTGAATTTCATGACCCTGGGGTCTCACGTTTGCCCCTGGGGAGGGGGTAAACTTTACTATAGTTTATATAGGGAAATCACATTTTTGACTATTATTTGTTGGATTTGTATTGGAATTCATTCTAACTTGGTTCAAATTATCAGCATGGGATTACAGTTTGATGTTATGTACATGTTGGCCCTGGTTGATCCCCAGGGGCTGGTGGGCGGGGCCAAAAAGGGTCAAATTGACTGAAATTTCAAAAATCTTCTCTACTCTCAGATATGTTAGAATCAAATACTCTTCATAGATGGAAGGCTCTTCAGGTGCTTTACCAAAAGTGTGAATTTCATGACCCTGGGGTCTCACGTTTGCCCCTGGGGAGGGAGTAAACTTTACTATAGTTTATATAGGGAAATCACATTTTTGACTATTATTTGTTGGATTTGTATTGGAATTCATTCTAACTTGTATCAAATTATCAGCATGGGATGACACTTTGATGGTATGTACATGTTGGCCCTAGTTGACTCACAGGGGCTGGTGGGCAGGGCCAAAAAGGGTCAAATTGACTAAAATTTCAAAAATCTTCTTCTCTACTCTCAGATATGGTAGAATCAAATTCTCTTCATAGATGGAAGGGTCTTAAGGTGCTTTACCAAAATTGTGAATTTCATGACCCTGGGGTCTCACGTTTGCCCCTGGGGAGGGGGTAAACTTTACTATAGTTTATATAGGGAAATCACATTTTTGACTATTATTTGTTGGATTTGTATTGGAATTCATTCTAACTTGGTTCAAATTATCAGCATGGGATTACAGTTTGATGTTATGTACATGTTTGCCCTGGTTGACTCCCAGGGGCTGGTGGGCGGGGCCAAAAAGGGTCAAATTGACTGAAATTTCAAAAATCTTCTTATCTACTATATGTTAGAATCAAATACTCCTCATAGACTGACCCCATTAGGACTGATGGGTGGGGCCAAAAAGGGTCAATTTAGTTGGCCGAAATATTTCAAATCTCAGGTGACCGTTAAGGCCCTTTGGGCCTCTTGTTTATTTGACCTCTGACCTTAAACTTGTAATAATATAAAAGTTAGCCTAAGTTATTATCTACAAATATTATAATTACATGACTTTTGTATGATGAAAACTTTTTAAGTTATGACCATTTTAAACTTTAACGGTATGACGTCAGGGCGGCCATATTGGATTGTGTGACATATGCCATGTAATGTTAGAGAAATGCCATTGACATAACTCTTACCAGTTTGGCCCCAATGTTATCACAAATTCGAGTGCAGAAGAATAAGAAACAGGACAAAAACAATAGGTCTTTTCACCATATCAAAATGCTGCATATAAACAGTTGAGTGTTTGGTTTGGTTTGGTTTGGTTTATTTTGTTTAACGTCCTATTAACAGCTGAGGTCATTTAAGGACGGCCTCCCGTGCGTGCGACATGTATGCGTGTGGTGAGTGCGTATGTGTGTTTTGGGAGGCTGCGGTATGTTCGTGTTAAGTCTCCTTGTGATAGGCCGGAACTTTTGCCGATTTATACTGCCGAAGACACCCAGCAGCACAGCCCACCCGGTCACATTATACTGACAACGGGCGAACCAGTCGTCCCACTCCAAATATGCTGAGCGCTAAGCAGGAGTAACAACTACCTTTTTTAGCTCACCTGGCCCGAAGGGCCGGTGAGCTTATGGCATGGCGCAGCGTCCGTCGTCCGTCCGTCAACTTTTCCTTTAAATCGCTACTAGTCCCTAAACTACGCAGTGGATTTTGACCAAATTTGGTCTGAAGCATCCTTGGGTGAAGGGAAACCAATTTTGTATAAACGGTGGGTCTGGCCCCCCAGGGGCCTTAGGGGCGGGGCCCAATAGGGGAAATATAGCAAATTCTTTAAAATTCTTCTTCTTCTGTAGAAATGAAGGGATTTGATTCATATTTGGTCTGAAGCATCCTTGGGTGAAGGGGAACCAATTTTGTATAAAGCGTGGGTCTGGCCCCCCAGGGGCCTTAGGGGCGGGGCCCAATAGGGGAAATATAGCAAATTCTTTAAAATCCTTCTTCTACTGTAGAAATGAAGGAATTTGATTCATATTTGGTCTGAAGCATCCTTGGGTGAAGGGGAACCAATTTTGTATAAACGATTGGTCTGGCCCTCCCATGGGCCTTAGGGGCGGGGCCCAATAGGGGAAATATAGCAAATTCTTTAAAATCCTTCTTCTTCTGTAGAAATGAAGGGATTTGATTCATATTTGGTCTGAAGCATCCTTGGGTGAAGGGGAACCAATTTTGTATAAACGATGGGTCTGGCCCTCCCAGGGGCCTTGGGGGCGGGGCCCAATAGGGGAGATATAGTAAATTCTTTGAAATCCTTCTTCTTCTGCAGGAATAAAGGGATTTGATCCATGTTTGGTCTGAAGCATCCTTGGGTGAAGGGGAACCAATTTTGTATAAACGGTGGGTCTGGCCTCCCAGGGGCCTGAGGGGCGGGGCCCAATAGGGGAGATATAGCAAATTCTTTGAAATCCTTCTTCTTCTGTAGGAATAAAGGGGTTTGATCCATATTTGGTCTGAAATATCCTTGGGTGAAGGGGAACCAATTTTATCAGTTTGACCAAGGTGAGCTTATGCCATACCGTCCGTCAACAACTGACTTCTTCTTCATAACCACACATTAGAATTTGACCAAATTTGGTCAGAAGGATCCCTATGGGTAGGGGACTCAGAATTTTTCAAATGATGGGGCTAACCCCCTGGGGGCCTCTGGGGCGGGGCCAAAAGGGGTAAATTTTGCGCTATTGATATAAACGACGTCTTCTCTGAAACCAAGCAATGACTATCACTCATATTTGCCTGGTAGCATCACTGGGGTGGGGATTCAAAATTGTACAAATGATGGAGCTGACACCCCAGGGGCCTGAGGGGCGGGGCCAAATGTGGTCAATCTGGCTATATTGATATAAAAGACTTCTTCTCTGAAACCAAGCAATGGCTATCGCTCATATTTGCCTGGTAGCATCATTATGGGGTGGGGATTCAAAATTGTACAAATGATGGGGCTGACCCCCAAGGGGCCTGAGAAGTGGGGCCGAATGTGGTCAATTTGGCTATATTGATATAAACGACTTCTCTGAAACCGAGCAATGCCTGTCACTCATATTTGCCTGGTAGCATCACTATGGGGTTGGGATTTAAAATTGTACAAATGATGGGACTGACCCCCCAGGGGCCTGAGGGGCGGGGCCAAATGTGGTCAATCGGGCTATATTCATATAATTGACTTCTTCTCTGGAACCAAACAATTGATATCTCTCATATTTTACTGGTAGCATCACCTTGGGGTAGGAATTTGAAATTGTACAAATGACGGGGCTGACCCCCTGGGGTCTGAGGGGCGGGGCCAAAAGGGGTCAGTTTTACAGAATTGATATAAACGACTTCTGCTCTGAAACGAAGCAATGGATATCACTCATATTTACCTGGTAGCATCCCTATGGAGTGGGGATTCAAAATTTACAAATGGTGGGGCTGACCCCCAAGGGGTCTGAGGGGCGGGGCCAAAAGGGGTCAATTTGGCTCTCTTAATATAAACGACTCCTCTGAAACCAAGCGATGGATATCGCTCATATTTGCCTGGTAGCATCACTATGGGGTGGGGATTAAAAATTGTACAAATGATGGAGCTGACCCCCCGGGGGCCTGAGGGGCGGGGCGAAATGTGGTAAATTGGGCTATATTGATATTAGCGACTTCTTCTCTGAAACCAAGCAATGGATATTGCTCATATTTGCCTGGTAGCATCACTATTGGGTGGGCATTCAAAATTGTACAAATGGTGAGGCTGATCCCCTGGGGGCCTGAGGGGCGGGGTCAAGAGTGGTCAATTTGGCTGAATTGATATGAACAACTTCTTCCCTGAAACTAAGCAAGAGATATCGCTCATATTTGCCTGGTAGCGTCCTTTTGGGTAGGGATTCAAAATTTTATAAAGGAAGGAACTGACCCCCACTCCCCCCGGGGTGCAGAAGGCGGGATCAAAAGGGGTCAATTGGTTTTTAAACAACTTCTTTTCTGAAACTAAGCAATGGATATCACTCACATTTGTGTGGTAGCATCCGTATGGGGTTGTGCCAAAAGTTAATTTTACTTCATGGATTAATGCATTTTTTGACATCAAATCCTCACGTACTCATATAAAATGCCTATGATATAATGACATAGCAATACCAGTGACAAATATACTTAATCATCATTCTTGTTTCATATCTCACGAAATCCAGGTGAGCGATACAGGCCCCCTGGGCCTCTTGTTAAAGACTTTCGTATGTCTCGGCTAGGGGACAGAACCCAAAACCTTCCTCACAGCGGCGAACGCTCAACTAAAGGCCAAAAGCGAGGCATTGTCAAGGGAGACATTAGGAAGAAGAAAGTTGTTAAGAAAGAAGAGAAAAGATAAGATCCCAAGTTAAGTCGCCTCTTACGATCATGCAATGGGGGCAGCAGGTAGAATTCTTACGCCCTACCTGCAGGGATTGACAACTATAGTACATGTATTAAGACAAGAATGATGCTTGTCCCATCAAAAAAAAAATCATTTGTACAATTTTAAATCACCACCCCATAATGATGCTACCAGACAAATATGAGCGACAGCCATTGCTTGGTTTCAGAGAAGTGGTTTATATAAAATATGGCCCAATTGACCACATTTGGCCCTGCCCCTCAGGCCCCTGGGGGGGGGGGGGGGGGGGGGGGGGGGGGGGGGGTCAGCCCTATCATTTGTACAATTTTAAATCACCACCCCATAATGATGCTACCAGGCAAATATGAGCGACAGCCATTGCTTGGTTTCAGAGAAGAAGTCGTTTATATAAAATATAGCCCAATTGACCACATTTGGCCCTGCCCCTCAGGCCCCTGGGGGGTCAGCCCCATCATCTGTACAAGTTTGAATCCCCACCCCATAATGATGCTACCAGGCAAATATGAGAGACAGCCATTGCTTGGTTTCAGAGAAGAAGTCGTTTATATAAAATATAGCCCAATTGACCACATTTGGCCCTGCCCCTTAGGCCCCTGGGGAGTCAGCCCCATCATTTGTACAATTTTGAATCCCCACCCCATAATGATGCTACCAGGCAAATATGAGCGACAGCCATTGCTCGGTTTCAGAGAAGAAGTCGTTTATATCAATATAGCCGGATTGACCACATTCGGCTCCGCCCCTCAGGCCCCTGGGGGGTCAGCCCCATCCCAGTGGACACAAAACGTTCGGAAAACGTCCTATTCAGGTCAGAACGTCCGGGACTTTCCTACAACGTTGTGAGAACGTTTTATGTCAAACGTTAGTGCAACGTTAGCTTTTGACGTTGTAACAACGTTGTAAGAAGGTTTTAATGCAAACTTTGTGTATTTGATCTTAATTTTAAACGGCTTGCAAGTTAACACAAATGCCAAAGACATACGGAACGAAAACATCAAATTTCATGATAAAGATAAATTTAATGATCTGAATTGCTCGAAATTTTATTTGTCAATAATGAATATATTTAGATTGGTTTAAAAGCAACCTACGTCGCCTATAATGTGCCCTAATGATATAATATCGATCATTGATCCTTTCCTGATCCAATTTTGCTGTAAGACCTCCTTTTATACAAATAAATGTGATCAAACGAACTTACAAGGTTACGATAACAAATCTGTGTTACCTCCCTTTATGTTGCAATATATATCCACCAGGGGGCAATACAAACATTCACATTCATTTCAAAAACATTTTTTTTAAACGACTTTAATTTCAGTTTTAACTGCATGAAAATATCATGTTTTGGTTGAAATCGTTGCAATTTTTTTCGGGAAAAGAAATAGATAGA
The DNA here is from genome assembly GCF_902652985.1 of Pecten maximus. NCBI lineage: Eukaryota > Metazoa > Mollusca > Bivalvia > Pectinida > Pectinidae > Pecten > Pecten maximus. Next base: position 13,698,976 of record NC_047026.1, read on the forward strand.
GAGAAGAAAAAAGAGTATTGATATTTGCGCGGTAATTTTAACTTCCGGTTCTTTGTTCTGCAAACACACGTAGGCCGTACACACACACATTTCAATCGGACTGTTGACTTGCTATACTGGATTATGTATTTGCTTTCAAAATAACATAAGGAATCAGCTTTCTTCCCGAATGCAGATCAGTAATTCAAGGTAAGTTCTATATGATTCGTATTTTGTTTATTACACAAATGTATTACACATGCGTTTGAATTTGACTTGTGTTTATTTACAAACATATCGGGCATGTTATGATTTATCTTCATGTACGTACGTACAACGGATATACGTTTTTGGTATCACCGGGCATAAGTTTAGTTTCACGCATATTTGTTAACCGAGCACGTTATGATATATTGCCGAAAAGGTTACGGTATATCAATAATAATTGTTTTGATTGTTTTTCTATTTACAGATTAAATGGTGATAACTGGATGCACCGAGACATCAGATAGGAGTGATGGGAGGAGTGCAAGCACATGGACACATGGAAATAAAGACATTAAAATAATGTTTAAAAAAAACTTGAGTTTTTGTTGTACATAATAGGTAACAATATTTGAAAATAAAATAATACAACGTTGTGACAACGTCTATACAACGTAAATAAAACGTTGCCACATCGTAACTGAGTAACGTTGTGGGAACGTTGTATGAAAACGTTGCCCAAACTTTCATTTGCAACCTTACTACAACCTAAATGCAACGTTGCATCCTGACGTAACTGCAACGTTCTCCAGACGTTGTGTGCCCACTGGGATCATTTGTACAATTTTGAATCCCCACCCCATAATGATGCTACCAGGCAAATATGAGCGACAGCCATTGCTCGGTTTCAGAGAAGTCGTTTATATCAATATAGCCCAATTGACCACATTTGGCCCCGCCCCTCAGGCCCCTGGGGGGTCAGCCCCATCATTTGTACAATTTTGAATCCCCACCCCATAGTGATGCTACCAGGCTTGTTCAAATTCCGATCAGCGGTTATGAAGAAGAAGTCAAATAAGTCAATTGTTGACGGACGGACGGACGGACGACTGACGCCACGGTATGGCATAAGCTCACCTTGGTCCTTCGGACCAGGTGAGCTAATAAACCAAACCAAATCAAATCTTGCACTCAGGAAAAGGTTTATTTTCAGCATCAATGCATGATTTCATTGCGACATAAAACATACTGTATGTATTTCTTTTATAATTTCCTTTGTCCATAAAAATAGTGACATTACGGTAATTATTTTTTGAACGGAAGAATGAAACAGAGATAAAGTTAGATTTATAGAGGGAGAGATATAGTGCGGAGGGGGGGGGGGGGGGGGGGGGGGGGGGGTAGTAGAGATGGGATATAGTGGGGATTGCAAGACAGAAGATCAATTCAGATTGAGAGAGGTAGATAAAAAGTAGGGATGCAAGACAGAGGAAGGGAGAGATTAGGAAAAAGAGAGAGAAGTAGAGAAAAAAGAACTAGATAGAGATGGAGGGAGGGAGATGAAAAGTGGGGGTGTCAACTTGTACTCAGAGAGACAGACAGGGAGAGAGACAAGACACAGAGAGAGGGTAGCAGTAGAAAGAGTCAGAAAGAGGGGGCTATAGTAGGGAGTGTGTCACAAAAATATCTTTCTTGTAAGCCCTCATTCTTTTTTTTCTCCAAATGCCATAAATAGTCCATGTCGTATTTTTCCAGATTTGCTGATGTTTTTCCTTGTCATCATAGTGCCTCATTTTTAGCTCACCTGGCCCGAAGGGCCGGTGAGCTTATGCCATGGTGCAGCGTCCGTCGTCCGGCGTCCGTCAACTTTTTCTTTAAATCCCTACTAGTCATAAAGTATTGAATTGATTTTCACCAAATTTGGTCAGGAACATCCTTTGGGGAAGGGGAACAGAGTTTGTATACAGTTTTACTCTGAACCCCCAGGGGCCTGAGGGGCGGGGCCAAATAGGGGAAATAGGGTTAATCCTTTAAATCGCTACTTGTCATGAAGTTATGAATGAATTTGAACCAAATTTGGTCAGGAACATCCTTGGCAGAAGGTGAACAGAGTTTGTATAAATTTTTACTCTGAACCCCCAGGGGCCTGAGGGGCGGGGCCAAATAGGGGAAATTGGGTTACTCCTTTAAATCGCTACTAGTCATAAAGCTATGAATGAATTTGAACCAAATTTGGCCAGGAACATCCTTCGCAGAAGGGAAACAAAGTTTGTATAAATTTTTACTCTGAACCCCTAGGGACCTGAGGGGCGGGGCCAAATAGGGGAAATAGGGTTACTCCTTTAAATCGCTACTAGTCATAAAGTTATGAATGAATTTGAACCAAATTTGGTCAGGAACATCCTTGGCAGAAGGGGAACAGAGTTTGTATAAATTTTTACTCTGAACCCCCAGGGGCCTGAGAGGCGGGGCCAAATAGGGGAAATAGGGTTACTCCTTTAAATCGCTACTAGTCATAAAGTTATGAATGAATTTGAACCAAATTTGGTCAGGAACATCCTTGGTAGAAGGGGAACATAGTTTGTATACATTTTTACTCTTAACCCCTAGGGACCTGAGGGGCGGGGCCAAATAGGGAAATAGGGTTTATCCTTTAAATCGCTATTATTCATAAAGTTATTAATGGATTTGAACCAAATTTGGTCTGGAATATTCTTAGGGGAAGGGGGAAAGACAGTTTATATAAATATTGACTCTGACCACCAAGGGGCCTGAAGGGAGGGGCCAAATAGGGGAAATAAGAGATTTGAGTTTTAAATGGATTTGAAGCCAATTTGGTCAGAAACATCCGTGTTGATGGGGGAACAGATTTTGTATAAATGGTTACTGTGACCCTCAATCCCATAACTATGTATAGTAACGCTGGGCATTAAGGGATAAACACAATTCTTATGTAAACATAGGCCAAAGGGTTTTCCCCACCCTAAGGGACTTAGTTTCTTTAAACACCATTATGTTGTAAAAAATAATCCATATGGTCTTTCAGAGAGTACATTTTTAGCCCACCATCATCAGATGGTGGGCTATTCAAATCGCCCTGCGTCCCTCCGTCCGTCCGTCCGTCCGTCCGTAAACAATTCTTGTTATCGCTAATCCTCAGAGAGTACTGAAGGGATCTTTCCCAAATTTCATATGTGGGTTCCCCTTGGTGCCTAGTTATGCATATTGCATTTTGAGACCAATCGGAAAACAACATGGCCGACAGGCAGCCATCTTGGATTTTGACAATTGAAGTTTGTTATCGCTATTTCTGAGAAAGTACTGAAGGGATCTTTCTCAAATTTCATATGTAGATTCCCCTTGGTGCTTAGTTATGCATATTGCATTTTGAGACCAATCGGAAAACAACATGGCCGACAGGCAGCCATCTTGGATTTTGACAATTGAAGTTTGTTATCGCTATTTCTCAGAAAGCACTGAAGAGATCTTTCTTAAATTTCTTATGTAGGTTCCTCTTGGTGCCTAGTTATGCATATTGCATTTTGAGACCAATCGGAAAACAACATGGCCGACAGGCAGCCATCTTGCATTTTGACAATTGAAGTTTGTTATCGCTATTTCTGAGAAAGCGATGAAGGGATCTTTCTGAAACTTCATATGTAGGTTCCCCTCAGTGCGTAGTTATGCATATTGCATTTTGAAACCAATCGGAAAACAACATGGCCGACAGGCAGCCATCTTGGATTTTGATAATTGAAGTTTGTTATCGCTATTTCTCAAAAAGTACAGAAGAGATCTTTCTCAAATTTCATATGTAAGTTTCCCTTGGTGCCTAGTTATGCATATTGCGTTTTGAGACCAATTGGAAAACAACATGGCCGACAGGCAGCCATCTTGGATTTTGACAATTGAAGTTTGTTATCGCTATTTCTCAGAAACTAATGAAGGGATCTTTCTGAAATTGCATATGTAGGTTCCCCTCGATGGTTAGTTATGCATATTGCATTTTGAGACTAACCAGAAAACAACATGGCCGACAGGCAGCCATCTTGGATTTTGATAATTGAAGTTTGTTATCGCTATTTCTCAGAAACTTATGAAGGGATCTTTCTGAAATTTCATATAAAGGTTCCTCTTGGTGCCTAGTTATGCATATTGCGTTTTGAGACCAATTGGAAAACAACATGGCCGACAGGCAGCCATCTTGGATTTTGACAATTGAAGTTTGTTATCGCTATTTCTCAGATACTTATGAAGGGATCTTTCTGAAATTTCTTATGTAGGTTTCCCTCGGTGCGTAGTTATGCATATTGCATTTTGAAACCAATCGGAAAACAACATGGCCGACAGGCAGCCATCTTGGATTTTGATAATTGAAGTTTGTTATCGCTATTTCTCAAAAAGTACAGAAGGGATCTTTCTCAAATTTCATATGTAGGTTCCCCTCGGTGCCTAGTTATGCATATTGTATGTTGAGACCAATCGGAAAACAACATGGCCGACAGGCAGCCATCTTTGATTTTGATAATTGAAGTTTGATATCGCTATTTCTCAGAAAGCACTAAAGAGATCTTTCTCAAATTTCATATGTAAGTTCCTCTTGGTGCCTAGTTATGCATATTGCGTTTTGAGACCAATTGGAAAACAACATGGCCGACAGGCAGCCATCTTGGATTTTGACAATTGAAGTTTGTTATCGCTATTTCTCAGATACTTATGAAGGGATCTTTCTGAAATTTCATATGTAGGTTGCCCTCGGTGCCTAGTTATGCATATAGCATTTTGAGACTAATCTGAAAACAACATGGCCGACAGGCAGCCATCTTGGATTTGGAAATTGAAGTTTGTTATCACTATTTCTCAGAAAGTACTGAAGGGATATTTCTCAAATTTCATATGTAGGTTCCCCTCGATGCTTAGTTATGCATATTGCATTTTGAGACTAACCAGAAAACAACATGGCCGACAGGCAGCCATCTTGGATTTTGATAATTGAAGTTTGTTATCGCTATTTCTCAGAAACTTATGAAGGGATCTTTCTGAAATTTCATATGTAGGTTTCCCTCGGTGCCTAGTTATGCATATAGCATTTTGAGACTAATCTGAAAACAACATGGCCGACAGGCAGCCATCTTGGAGTTGGAAATTGAAGTTTGTTATCACTATTTGTCAGAAAGTACTGAAGGGATATTTCTCAAATTTCATATGTTGGTTCCCCTCTGTGCCTAGTTATGCATATTGCATTTTGAGACTATTCGGAAAACAACATGGCCGACAGGCAGTCATCTTGGATTTTGACAATTGAAGTTTGTTATCGCTATTTCTCAGAAAGTACTGAAGGGATCTTTCTCAAATTTCATATGTAGGTTTCCCTCAGTGCGTAGTTATGCATATTGCATTTTGAGACCAATCGAAAAACAACATGGCCGGCAGGCAGCCATCTTGGATTTTGACAATTGAAGATTGTTATCGCTATTTATCAGAAATTGCTGAAAGGATCTTCCTGAATTTCATTTGTAGGTTGCCCTCTGTGTCTGGTTATAAATATTGGATTTTGAGACCAGTCAGAAAACAACCTGGCTGACAGGCAGCCATCTTGTATTTTGAAAATTGAAGTTTGTTATCGCTATTGTACAGAAGGTACTGAAGGGATCTTTCTCAAATTTCATATGTAGGTTCCCCTTGGTCCCTGGTATTGCATTTTGGGACCAATCGGAAAACAACATGGCCGACAGACAGCCATTATCGCTAAATCTTAATTTTATATATAGGTTTCCCTTGTTTGAAAAGTACTAGATCTAGAGGGCTGTTTCTGAATTTACACAGATTAGTAAGACTTAGAAGAAGGGAAAAGTAGAGAAAAGATCAATCTGACATTGAACCTATTAAGATCATTCAATGGTGGGTGCCAAGATCCCTCTGGGATCTCTTGTTGTATAATGTATTAACAAATTGAACATGAACATTATTTTGACATTTGGTCAAACCAACCAGGTGAGCGATACAGGCCCCATGGGCCTCTTGTTATTATTTATTTTCTTTTTAGCCCACCATCATCAGATGGGGCTTTCAAATCGCCCTGCGTCCGTGGTCCGTCCCTCCCTCCGTCCGTAAACAATTCTTGTTATCGCTATTTCTCAGAAAGTACTGAAGGGATCTTTCTCACATTTCATATATAGGTTCCCCTTGGTGCCTAGCTATGCATATTGCATTTTAAGACCAATCGGAAAACAACATGGCCGACAGGCAGCCATCTTGGATTTTGACAATTGAAGTTTGTTATCGCTATTTCTAAGAAACTAATGAAGGGATCTTTCTGAAACTTCAGTTATGCATATTGCATTTTGAGACCAATCGGAAAACAACATCGCTATTTCTAAAAAAAAAGTGCTGAAGGGATCTTTCTCCAATTTCATATGTAGGTTCCCCTCGGTGCCTAGTTATGCATATTGCATTTTGAGACCAATCGGAAAACAACATGGCCCGACAGGCAGCCATCTTGGATTTTGACAATTGAAGTTTGTTATCGCTATTTCTCAGAAAGCACTAAAGAAATCTTTCTTAAATTTCATATGTAGGTTCCTCTTGGTGCCTAGTTATGCATATTGCATTTTGAGACCAATCGGAAAACAACATGGCCGACAGGCAGCCATCTTGCATTTTGACAATTGAAGTTTGTTATCGCTATTTCTCAGAAAGCACTAAAGAGATCTTTCTCAAATTTCATATGTAAGTTCCTCTTGGTGCCTAGTTATGCATATTGCGTTTTGAGACAAATTGGAAAACAACATGGCCGACAGGCAGCCATCTTGGATTTTGACAATTGAAGTTTGTTATCGCTATTTCTCAGAAACTAATGAAGGGATCTTTCTGAAATTGCATATGTAGGTTCCCCTCGATGCTAAGTTATGCATATTGCATTTTGAGACTAACCAGAAAACAACATGGCCGACAGGCAGCCATCTTTGATTTTGATAATTGAAGTTTGTTATCGCTATTTCTCAAAAAGTACAGAAGAGATCTTTCTCAAATTTCATATGTAAGTTTCCCTTGGTGCCTAGTTATGCATATTGCGTTTTGAGACCAATTGGAAAACAACATGGCCGACAGGCAGCCATCTTGGATTTTGACAATTGAAGTTTGTTATCGCTATTTCTCAGAAACTAATGAAGGGATCTTTCTGAAATTGCATATGTAGGTTCCCCTCGATGCTTAGTTATGCATATTGCATTTTGAGACTAACCAGAAAACAACATGGCCGACAGGCAGCCATCTTGGATTTTGATAATTGAAGTTTGTTATCGCTATTTCTCAAAAAGTACAGAAGGGATATTTCTCAAATTTCATATATAGGTTCCCCTCGGTGCTTAGTTATGCATATCGAACTTTGAGACTAATCGGAAAACAACATGGCCGACAGGCAGCCATCTTAGATTTTGACAATTGAAACTTGTTATCGCTATTTCTAAGAAAGTGCTGAAGGGGTATTTCTCCAATTTCATATGTAGGTTCCCCTCGGTGCCTAGTTATGCATATTGAACTTTGAGACTAATCGGAAAACAACATGGCCCGACAGGCAGCCATCTTGGATTTTGACAATTGAAGTTTGTTATGGCTATTTATCTGAAAATGCTGAAAGGATCTTTCTGAAATTTCATTTGTAGGTTGCCCTCTGTGCCTATAGTTATGCATATTGGATTTTGAGACCAGTCGGAAAACAACCTGGCCGACAGGCAGTCATCTTGTATTTTTGACAATTGAAGTTTGTTATCGCTATTTTACAGAAGGTACTGAAGGGATCTTTCTCAAATTTCATATGTAGGTTCCCCTTGGTCCCTGGTATTGCATTTTGGGACCAATACCAAAAATACCAAAACAACATGGCCGACAGACAGCCATTATCGCTAAATCTTCAATTTTATATATAGGTTCCCCTTTTTGAAAAGTACTAGAGGGCTGTTTCTGAATTTACACAGATTAGTAAGACTTAGAGGAAAGGAAAAGTAGAGAAAAGATCAATCTGACATGGAACCTATAAAGATCATTCAATGGTGGGCGCCAAGATCCATCGATGATCTGTTGTTTATTATGCATTCAAAATATTTCAAATATTTGAATTATTACATGAATCATGAACACGGTCATCTGATCTATTATATCGAGCGTTCAGTTTCCGTGTTGGTCATATCAACTCTTATCACCGAGTGGGGTGTGCTGCTAAGTGTCTTCGGCAGTATGCTCCAGTGAGGTAGCACTATAAATCGGCAAAAGTCCCGGCCTACCACAAGGAGACTTCACACAAACATACCGCAGCCTCCCAAAACACACATACGCACTCACCACACGCATACATGTCGCACGCACGGGAGGCCCCTGTCCCCTGTCCCCTGGCCGAGACATACCAGAGTCTTTAAAAATAGCAGCTGCTACTCCTGCTTAGCGCTCAGCATATTAGGAGTGGGACGACTGGTTCGCCCGTTGCCAGTATAATGTGACCGGGTGGGGTGTGCTGCTGGGTGTCTTCGGCAGTATGCTTCAGTGAGGTAGCACTGTAAATAGGCAAAAGTTCCGGGCTATCACAAGGAGACTTAACACGAACATACCGCAGCCTCCCAAAACACACATACGCACTCACCACCCGCATGCATGTCGCACGCACGGGAGGCCGTCCTTAAATGACCTTAGCTGTTAATAGGACGTTAAACTAAATAAACCAAACCAAACCAAACCATTAAGGCCCATGGGCCTCTTGTTGGCTTACTTTTTTTTCATTATGTCGGACAGATCATTCAGGTGTACAACAAAACTATATCTGATGAATTTAAACCTAGAAAACTAACAAAACACAAAAAACAGCCTCATTTCGGGCCGGGCAGACACAACCAGGTTCAACATTAATTTATTTAATATACATGCACCTATGATCCACACAAATGGGGCACATTATCACACCAGGAAAGACGTTTTAGGGGACAAGGACATAGTCGTCAAGATCCCCCGCTCATGCAAATATTGTATTGCATGACATTAAAGTGGGCAACATTCATAATAGTTGTTTTGTTACAAAATAAACCAAACCAACTATGTCTCGGCCAGGGGACAGAACCCAAAGCCTTCCTCACAGGAGCGAACGCTCAACTGAAGACGAAAGGTGAGGCATCGTCAAAAGGAAGACATTAGAAAGAACAAAGTTTTTCAGAAAGATCAAAGATAAGATCCCAAATTTAGTCGCCTCTTACGATCATGCAATGGGTGCAGCAGGTACAATTCTTACGTCCTACCTGCAGGGCGGGCAACATTCATAAAACCATGAAAAATATTACATATAGCATTTAGAATCATTACATTTATATGCATGTTCAGTTAGCAAGTTCTTGTGAAAGTAATTAACATATTTATTAACTCAATAAAATATTATACTGTACAGTGAACTATCAAAATGGGCTGATTATGCTTGTATTCTCCCTTTCTTTCTACTAGATAGATCTGACTAAATATTTTTGGAAGTGTATCGACAGATGACTGTTTTGACCAGAGCCGTACAATTAAGTTTTTCAGTGAGGCTCAGATGGTTGATGTTTTTCCAATACATCTAGTGCATTTCCAATCTCTGCAACTAAAAGTAAGCTAATCAATGTATATATGAAGATGTTTCAATCTACAGATAACATTATTTCATTAAAAATCTTTTTTTTTACTTTTCTATGCAATATTTTGCAAAAGTTGTATCTGAAATCAATTAAATTGACATAATCTTATGGATATTTCATGTAATTAGTTAAAAAAATCATGATATTAAGAGGAATTAACCTCAAAATCCATGATATCAATTAAATAAAATTACATTGACTATATAAAGAGGAAAAATGGTGCTTTGGGAAAACATGATATAAAGAGGAATGTGATAATAACGGGGGTGATATTAAGTGGAATCCACTGTACATTGTTTTCATACAGCCAATCAGGTCACAGCTGCCTCATTACATATGTGCGGAATATGCCGATGATCGAACTTGAGCGAGGGGTTCAGGTTAAAAGTCTTTAAAACAAGTTTCATCGAAATCCAATCATTCCTTCGAAAGATATCGTGCGGAAAGCAATCAGCAAATCACGTCCCATTAGCCTCATTAAATATGCGCGGAATATTCTTCGAACTTGAGCGAGGGGTTTATGTTATAAGTCTACCAAGCAAGTTTCATCACAATCCAATTATTTCTTCAAAACATATCGTCCGGAAAGCAATCAACCAATCAGGTCACAGCAGCCTCGTGCGGAAAGCGAATCCGGACGGACGGACGGAACCCATTTGTATATCCCCCGCCAACTGCGTTGGGTGGGGGATAAAAATAAAGGTAAATTCTTCACATCTTTACTGTTCCTTGATGATTCGGAAAATTACTTGGCAAATGAGATCAAATGTCGAAACGAATGTCGTTGCTCGCCTGGAGAGATATTCTTAATTTGCTTCCTGTCATGACATCTCAATGGATTTTGATGAGGTTTGATTTGTGGCAATACTCCACAGGAAAAGAATCCCTCAACACAATATAATAAAAGGTTATACATGTAGATCTTCTGGAGCAGCAGGGTCGTTTAGGGAAATAGGGCAAATATTTTAAATCGTAAGTAGTCCTCAACGAATGAATACATTTTGTTGAAATCCGACCTTGGCATTATTGGGGAAAACTGAACATAAAACCTAGGGCCTTCATGGGTATTTGTCAGATTAACTGAAGGTTTCCTTATCCCTAATTGTTGAGAAAATGAAAATGTTTAAATACGACAACATGAAAGCAAATTATCCATCACACCGGGGCATTTTTATTATTTCTTCATACATAACACGAATATTAAATTCAAGTATTAACATAACATATATATATACATGTTTCGAAAACAATAATTGGAAGAATAGATTAGTTTGGGTTACAGATTGGTGCACAATTCAAAAATATCTGTCCTTATACAAGTGATGAGGAATTAGGTGCACTATCTGCTGTAGTAGAGATGACTTTTATAACTTGTTAAAAACTTTTGCCAAATCCAATCGTGTCAAAGCAAATAAATATGTTCAAATCAAATCCGTTTAATATTAAGATTGATAGGATAATAAAAAAAAACTGCCTTACAGCGAGAACATATCCAAGGCTGGATTACCAGTTGCTGCTTCCCCTGGTCTCTTGTATTCAAATTTTCATATTATAAGATAGGGTTAAAATTTGTCAGACGTAACTTATTGCGGAGAAAAATTACTCGTAGCCGGGTTTGTCAGACGTAACTTATTGCGGAGAAAAATTACTCGTAGCCGGGAGGTTATCAAGAAAAAAGAAAATTTAAACATATATGACCCCTGTCCCGTTTAATATGGCATTAAGTTATGCCAATATCGGGACCTAGACCTTTTGCTAATTGATAAGCAGTTTTAGCGCAATTACCACTGACATTGAAAGCGGAACAAAGGCCTGATTTGAAATTAAAATATGGTAATTGAAAATTGTGGAAAAGCTTACAAACTAAACCCTTTTTGTCGGACGGGGTTTACAACGTGACATATACCGTGACGACTGTACATCCAATGACTATTTACATGTTTTTTGTCAGCATATTTATGCGATCGTGAAAATTATATGCATGTGTCCTGAACTCGTATGTAAATGTCTGCTACGAAATGTAAATCAATGTGCATAAAAGTGTAATTCCTGTATAAATATTTATATTACATAAATGACTTCATGAATATGAACGGCACCGTTTATATGAGCCGATGTATGTAATTACATGTGTTATAAACTGAAATCAGGTACATGTATTCTAAATATAAATCGTGATTCCGACAAAGAGGTCGGGACAATTTCACTCAACTGCCGTTGTAATTTAGCCTGTAAAATAACAAAAAAAATGCAGTCACATAAATGAACAGATTAACAAAAGGTAGAGAAAGGTAGAAGAATATCAAAGTATCGATGAACGACTCCAGCCCACATATAATGAACCATTGTCCTTTTGACACGAAAACCCTAAAATGCATTCTAAGAAAGCACTTCTTATATGGAGACACTAAGTTTCACGCATATTAATATATATTTGATAGCAGATACTTACAGTAACATCACCGTTATTACGAATGTCGAAAATCAATCATAGTTACTCTCAAAGGTTCACTGCAGAGCGATGAAAGAACATTTCTTAAATTCGTTTTGGCATGTTCATACAGAAGCCAGAAATCACTATATGAAGTTTTAGGTTGATTGACCCAAAGGGAACTGGGCAGATTTTCTATTTATTTACAGTGACCGTGACTTTCGAACCTGAAAAGCAATCCCAAGCAAGCACTTTTAATAAGGAAGTACTATACAAAGTGAGTTTAATTGGTCAAAGGAAACTAGAGTTATCAAATGAAAACCAAGTTTCTATTAATAGCAACGGTGACCTTGACCTTTGAACAACGAAACGTAAGCAATCCCAAGTAAGCACTTCCGATAAGAAAACAATGCATCAAGTTTGACTGTGATTGGCCCAAGGGATCTCAAGTTATCGCAAGCAAACCTATTTTCTATTTATAGTAGCAAGGACTTCTGACCTTTGAACCTGAAAAGCAATTCTAAGCAAGCACTTTTGGTAAATCTGTGTAAAGATTCTGCCCTGCAGGTAGGGCGTAAGAATTGTACCTGCTGTCCCCATTGCATGATCGTAGGAGGCGACTAAACTTGGGATCTTATCTTTTCTCTCTCTGAACAACTTTCTTCTTCCTAATGTCTCCCTTGACAATGCTTCACTTTTGGCCTTTAGTTGAGCGTTCGCCCATGTGAGGAAGGCTTTGGGTTCTGTCCCCTAGTCGAGACATACCTGTCTTTAAAAGGGGTAGCTGCTACTCCTGCTTAGCGCTCTGCATGTTTGGAGTGGGACGGGTGGGGTGTCTTCGGCGTGTCTTCGGCGTAATGTGACCGGGTGGGGTGTCCTGCTGGGTGTCTTCGGCGGTATGCTTCAGCGAGGTAGCACTATAAATCGGCAAAAGTTCCGGCCTATCACAAGGATACTTCACACGAACATACCGCAGCCTCCCAAAACACACATAACCACTCACCACACGCATGCATATCGCAAACACGGGATCCCGTCCTTAAATGACCTTAGCTGTTAATAGGACGTTAAACAAATAAACCAAACCAAACCAATTGCCGATTTATAGTGCTACCTCACTGAAGCATACTCTCGAAGACACCCAGCAGCACATACGCATTCGCCACACGCATGCATGTCGCACGCACGGGAGGCCGTCCTTAGATGACCTTAGCTGTTAATAGGACGTTAAACAAAATAAACCAAACCAAACCAAACCACCCAGCAGAACACCCCCACCCGGTCACAATATACTAACAACGGGCGAACCAGTTGTCCCACTCAAAATATGCTGAGCGCTAAGCAGGAGTAGCAACTACCATTTTTGTGTCGCCTTGAAAAGGTGACATATAGGTATTACTATGTCGGCGGCGGCGTCGTCCGCACAATGGTTCCCGTCCAATAACTTGAGTTCCCTTTGTCTAATCAAATTCAAACCTCATACAGTGCTTCCTCGCCAAAATTGCTTGCTTAGGATTGCTTTTCAGGTTCAAAGGTCACGGTCGCTGTTATAATCAATAGTTTGGTTTGATTTGGTTTATTTTGTTTACCGTCCTATTAACAGCTAAGGTCATTTAAGGACGGCCTCCCGTGCGTGCGATGTGCATGCGTGTGCCGAGTGCGTATGTGTGTTTTGGGAGGCTGCGGTATGTTCGTGTTAAGTCTCCTTGTGATAGGCCGGAACTTTTGCCGATTTATAGTGCTACCTCACTGAAGCATACTGCCGAAGACACCCAGCAGGACACCCCACCCGGTCACATTATACTGACAACGGGCGAACCAGTCGTCCCACTCCTAATATGCTGAGCGCTAAGCAGGAGTAGCAACTACAGTGCAGACCGTAGGAATGAACACAAAGTCACCATGTGCCGGCGTTTGATTTTCTATTCAAGGGGTAAATCACAGCGACCGATCACCCTAAATCCCTATCAGGGATCATGAAAACGGCGTCATCGCGATCCCCGGTGGTAATGTGTTCATCAAAATCCGCGGTGATCGTTTCTCCGCGAAACATCAAAGCAATTTGTCCGCCGCGAATCCTGATGATGCAGCCCCGGAGGGCCACGATTAAATTCAGCCCTTGGTTTTACCTGTGGTGGTGTGGCTCTCAGTTGACCATTATCGACCCTTATCGTTGTACGTGTACCGATTTTTTTACCGCTAGCAGTCGAGACGATTGGTAGATTTTGTGACTTACATGCAAGTGTCCTATCCCTAATGTAAGACTCGAATTCGAAGTGATACGGTTCTCCGTGACGATCATGGGTATAACTAAATAAAAAAAAACATCTGGATACCGTATAGTGAGTCTACGAAATTCCCTTAACGTCTCAATTGCTGCTGTTGATAAATGATGTGGTTTAAATGATCTGCAATTCAATACTTGTATATAGGCCTATGCATTTAATCACTACTGATTTAGCTGACCTGTTTATAGATGGCGCTTTGTGCATGACCTCAGATGCCATGACCTCGGAGAGGCCACATAAGGGGCTCGTTATTTAGTGAAAGATCTCGGACTTATTTTTACGTGATCTAGCAAAGTCCTTAATTGCATAATTTAGTCATCACATATATCTGAAGTATATAGCTAGTAAGATGTCTGTTTGAGAAATTGATCCATATACGTGTACGACCTGTGACGGATGAGAAGACGATAAACATTGATAAGATCATTACTTGTCCTCGCGGGGACATAATGTATGTTTTTTGTTTCGTAATTGTTTGCAGAAAACCAAATTTTATCCTGAATACTATAGCTTATAATTATTTCGTCTGACTTTTTGTAGCGGGTTTCATACATAGACTGTACAATTATTTAAACATTTCGTAGTTTAAATACACGACTTAAAGACGTTGTGTGTTTTCTTACTATCATTATTTATGTTGATATATATGCTACTTGCAGTTTACAGGGACGATTCCGGGGTGGCTAATAGCATAGACATACACTTGGGCGCATTCAAATTACCTGTAGATATAGAAATCCATGCTCATATTTTCCAAACTATATATATAGTAGTTAATCAACTTCATTATTTCATTAACAGCCAAATTGTCACAGCAAAATCATTATGCGAGGTCTCTTTTTTTTCTATTACATGCATGATTGGAATCTATGTGTGTATACTATAAATGTTGTGTATATTGTTAAATGGAAATTGTCAAATAAATATTGTTTGAAATACATAGACTACAGAATGATGTGTATGTATAGTCCGATGTGCCCTCTTTATTGTGAGAAAACAATACATTGGTGTATGTAATAAAGAAATCTATAAAATACATTTTAACATATTTCAATTAATTATAAGCATAACATGGGAATCTTTCCCGTCCTTTTTATTTTGGAAGCAAAACAAAATAACGTACTAACAATACAGACGTCACCATTACGATCAAGACCTAACGTCCAAACAATGTGAACTATTTCGTCCTTTCTCTATCTACAGACCAGTCTATTTTACGTCCAACGAAGCCTGATGATAGATCATGTAATTTGAAATTGTCCATTGAACTGGTAGGTAACAAAGGAGTTCCAGAAGAAAATATTTACCTTCTGTGAAGAGAATGTCGGAGAAGAGTATATAATAGATATATTATATCATTATCGTGGTTTTGTTTTACCGCAATCATTGAAAATTCGCTAGGAAATCATATATTCCAAATCGTTACCGTTTAAAACCAAATGAAATCAAACTGAATGATCTATTAAACGGTCATACTTATAAATGAGTTATAAATGGTGTATCATTATTTTCTAGAAAAAAATCTCTATATCGCGTAATATAATCAGAATTGAAGTTAGTGAAAGCGATATAGATTAATTCTCTATACACAGAACAATTACATGCCGTGTAATTACCGTTATAGAAATGTTTTCACCAACTGTTAACACCTGTCAATCACATATCTTAATTACAATAGAGAGTATACCTGTTTCGCAATGACCCCATCGGACCCCTATGGTTTTTTTTACCTGAGGGGAGTATATGTTGTTATCCAGAAGGATGTTAGGCTGTAGTTGGTCCATGTCTACTACCTGTATCTCACATCTTACCGTAGGATTTTTTTTTAAATAAATAAATGAAATTACACGTTTTAAATCGCAACAATTAGTGTTCGTGTATTATCTCAATAATTAATAACAAATACACGGGATAACAGCTACCGTAATTATTTAAGTAAATATAAACTAAATATTGTGAAATTATACCCTTATGTTTTGGGCGACACTCTCATAAATCCTAGCGTAAGACTTTTTTTACAGAGAATTAATTAGATAATAGATTGCTGGAATACCTGCATCGAATGGGGTGGACAGTTTACCTGATGACACACCATAATCAGGCACAGCCTACTATAGCTCCGCCCACATACTCTCAGATTTGTTGCCACATGTGTGATTGACATGTCTAGATGATTTTTACAAAGGACATCGTCGAAGTTTTAATCGTTTGCTGATGTCACTGCACGTTAATGAAATTAATGTAAAGGCTATAAACAGACATATAGATTCGCTTGTTACCGTACATGTACATTGATTGATATATTTAATCAGAAGACAGTTACCTGTACAATAGCAAACTCGTAGAGACTCGGCAAAAATCAGACACCACAGATCGTCAGTACCGACCGCAGTGCAATTTAATTAGGGTGCATGTGATTATTTATTTATTACCATATTTCGTTCAATTAACGCATTAAAATCAGACACATTGTTGACTTGAACATAACAATAAGCAGACATCTGTCTCCGGCCGTATCTTCATCTGTGTACCATTGTCGTGGTCATTTATTTGCTACATAAAATACTGTGTTATCGAACATAAACATAATATGTCGTTACTAAAACCAAAGACATATTATATGTCTCTGCTAAAACATATATATCATGTGGCATAAAACTTAGTTGTTGCTAGCCACATCGTCATTCACAATATAAAAGTGGTACGCATTCAGATATTTTCATTTATATTTATAACGTACCCTCATGCGAGCCCACAGGCGCTTGCATAGAAAATATTACTTTCAATTTTTGTTTGATATGACAGTGGTATGTTTAATCTGTTAGCGCCTGTGGTAGGACTGTGATCTAAAGTTTTCTGACTGCAGTTCAAAGGAACCTTGCAACTTACCTGTGATAAACGGTGACGAGTACACAACTAAATTCACACATGTTCCTAATAATTTGATAGTTGTGTAATTGTCTGCAGCTAATTTCAGGTATCAAACGTCATTTTTTCAGCGGTATTATCAAGCAGTTAAAGTAACCATTTAGGAACACAAAATGTCAAACTTTTCAGGAAAATCAAAACCGAGAATAATATGCATAGAAAGAAAAAAAATACTGGGAGAAAGATCCTATGGTCGGTTAATTTATGTACATGTCTGTGATATTTAAATAAGACACACTAAAAAATACCGAAGACGAGTTTAAAGTTCTTTATTCGAGGTACGGACAAAAAGTTTTCAGATTGTAAATACCAAGTATACATCATGTATGTATATTTACTATATCTTCATCCAATACACACACATGTATGAATACGTGTGCCTGTTCACTCGTCTATACATATACAACACGTATCATTCAAAAGCAACTTAATCCAAAATGCTCAATTTTTTATACTCTCTTCTTTATCACATTTTTGAATTGAATATTCTTGTATTTTGTACCATCATGTGACTATGTTATTATTCATTGTTTTGTTAATTTTACGGGAGAAGTCGTTTATAAGTTGGTAAAGTTTGCTGACTAATCCCTTTGTCATTTCTGTATATCAATAAAATATGTTTTAACTTAAACTACAACACGTGTACAGTGGACCCGCGATAATCCGGACGCCGATAGTCCGGACAACTCACAGTCCGGACGGAAATGCACGGGAACGGATTTCCGTAACGTTATTTGTACTCACGAGTCCGGAAATTTGGATTCCGATTCTGGAAGCCCATTTTGGGAACGGAGCGTACTTTTCATTTCCCTCAATAATCCGGACGATTTCTTCACCACGAGGAGAAAAAAATGTCGGGGCAAGTCACCCGTGTCGACAGCTGTACAGACTATCACTTGACACTGTGCGTAGTCATAGCGACCGCTGCTAGGTCATAGCCCCGGGTGTTTACCTGTGTTACAATGTGTAGCTTTTGTTTTTATAACGGTACATTGCTTTTTCTCTACGACCTAAATGTTACAGTATTAAAGGATTTTATAGTATAGCCTGGTCTTGCTTTTATCAACTTGACGTACAATATCTATGATAGTTATTTTACAGACGGCAACTTTTATAGGAACACATATTGCTATTTCGTAGTTAGCAAGAATTTATGCACAAACATACAGTGCGTGATACGATAATTAATCAATCTCAAATACATGTAATAAATTTATGATCGGTAATTAACATCATTAACGCTTGTATTGGGTAAACACGGATATCGGCTTGTAACACCGTTACGTGAAACTCATTGAAAGATGCATGCTATTATGGGCGGCCGTTTTAGGATAAAATACAGACACTACTTAAGTGCAGAAACTTTTGCACTTAAGTGCAAAAAAATTAACATAATGGCAAAAAATTACATAATGGCAAAAACTTTTTCACTTAAGTGCAAAAACCACATAATGCAAAAAAAACTCTTTTGCCATTATGTAGTAATCTTTTTACATTATGTACCTGTGCACATAAGTACAAAAAAATTCTTCGTATCCCTCTCTTCAAAATGGATCGTTCCAGTAATACTAGAACTCTTTAGCACTAAACAACACAAATGTTATCCCTTGTCTGCGCATGTCGGGTGACCCTTAAATACATGTACGCCATAGGAAAATATACGCCATAGGGGTTTTACTTGCATTTTGGGAATTACTCAACAAATAGAGATTTTGATATTTTCTTTTCTAAAACACATTTGTTATCATTATTTTCCTTAAGGAAACCATGACAATATCTCCCAAGAGGAGTAGCATAGCAAAAAACTTTTTTTTACATTTAAGTGCAAAAAAACGTTTTTTTTACACTTAAGTGCAAAAAACTTTTTTTTACACTTAAGTGCAAAAAACTGTTTTTACACTCAAGTGCAAAAAACTTTTTTTTTACACTTAAGTGCAAAAAACTTTTTTTACACTTAAGTGCAAAAAAACTTTTTTTTACACTTAAGTGCAAAAAACTTTTTTTACACTTAAGTGCAAAAAACTTTTTTTTTTTACACTTAAGTGCAAAAAACTTTTTTTACACTTAAGTGCAAAAAACTTTTTTTACACTTAAGTGCAAAAAAACTTTTTTTTTACACTTAAGTGCAAAAAACTGTTTTTACACTTAAGTGCAAAAAACTTATTTTTTTACACTTAAGTGCAAAAACCTTTTTTTACACTTAAGTGCAAAAAACTATAAATTTGTCCCTAGATTATCATCCATTTACATTATCAGGCCTGGGGGGGGGGGGGGGGGGGGGGGGGGGGGGGGGGGGGGGGGGGGGAGGCTTTTACTTTATATTTTTTACTAAGAATTTCCTGTAATTGTAAATATGTCTAAATTAATACATAAAAGCATGTGAAGTGTCCTTATTCCTTCACTGTTTACATTATTTTGGTCATAAATGTTACAGTTAATCCCATTTATCATGCTACACTCCGGAAATGTCGATATTCGCAATGACATGTGATACTCTTTGCAAAATAGGAATATTTCTTTAAACAATACTTGGGGTGTGACATAATAATTCAACCAGCACAGTTTCAAGCTCTGGTTTTTCAGCTTTGCATTCAAGTCAAATGCAGTTGCATTTATTTCCACAAAAAGTAAGTAAATTCATAGATATTTGCGTGGTAAAGACAGTACTATGTAATATTACCATAATTATAACTTGTTACCAAACATATACTGGAAGACGTGGTCAAAGAAGGTCTACTGTAAAAACCCTTCTATTATGGTTTATATTTCACATTGATCGATTGTACCATTTCAAAGCAACAAAGCTTTTTTTTTATGATTGTTTCACTTCTATATGTACGGGTTACTTCCCTCATCACTACAGCTAATTTCGATAAAATTGTTTACATTCTATCTTTATATTAATTGCCGAGCATTTGTTTCAACTGAGGACACCTGCATGAAATTCGTGTCTCGGGCGACATTTGTCGGTTATAATTTATTTATCTATTTATTTATGGGTTTTACGTCCGCTATTACGGCCTTTCAGCTGACGAGTCGCTCGGTTACAAGATTTAACACGAGGTAATATAGAAGCCGCCATATTGTTTACGTATCGCTAGGGCACACTGCGACAGTATGCATGATTTGATTGGTCGATACGAAATTGATAGAACTTCGCCCATTGGTCGACCAATCATCGTACTTCATTTTGGACCAGTCGAAAAAATTACTTCGGTAGGTGAATTTCTTGTTGGAAACCGCTTCATTTTTTTGCACTTAAGTGCAAATAATTTTTTTGACACTTAAGTGCAAATCTTTTGCACTTAAGTGTAAAAAGAACATAATGGCCATTTGGCTTTTTTCTGCACTTAAGTAGTGTCTGTATTTTATCCTAAAACGGCCGCCCATACTGTCGCACACAGGCGGTTCTTCCTTACTGTAGCTGTTGGAATAAATAAACAATATATCAAATCTACACAGAATGTAAAAATCAAGCGGCACAGATGGCCTGAATCGCTAACCTGGACATTTCTGCAGTTATGGCATTAAAGTAATATATATGAAATTTGTCAAGTAGTAATAACGACAGTACAGACAAGTATTTTCGAGGCAATCTGCCCCTTTATCAAGAAACAAGGGAATTACAAACGATCTGACATTGAACATGGAACAGCTACACACATTTTGTAGATAAATATACTTAGTATATATATGTGTGTGTGTGTGTGTGTAAGAAATGAAAAATAAATTCTGAAAACTTTATGACCCTGATATCTAGCAAGCAAAAGTGTACGTACGGTAGTGTACGTACGGCAGGTGGTCTTGTTGAATTAATTAATATACTAAAATTACTTCAGGAATTGAAACATATAATTAAAAAGCAAATCATATAGGTAGCACACCACAGTAAGACAGCCTGGCCATGGGCAATTTTTTTGTTAAGCAAATAACTCCTGCATTATGATATGCATAAAAAATGAAAAAATAAATGTACACTATAATTGGTATATTCAGTATGAAGTAGTACATACAGGCTTCACATTTATTAAAACAAAAATCAATAAATTGGTTCCGGATTTTAAATATCCGGATTTTCCGAACGTGTGTTTACACAGGATATTTAGTTTTGCCTACAGCGCAAAATGGCAGCCCACAGAAAAGGTAAGATAGCGGAAAAACTTAATTTACAACATATGTCCAAACAAGATTAATTCTGTCTTTGGGATAGAGATATTTGATTTTAAATAGGTTTCAGAAAAAAAATTGTGTAGAGAATTGTGCCATTTTGGGTCAAATATCATAATATTTTGCAATTTTTGAGAATTTTTTAAGCTGTTACCATGGTATTCACAGCTCTAAAAATCACAGAAAATATCAGTTTACTTATCCTTCAGAGCTCTATTAAAGTTGCAAATGTTGTACAGATTTCATATATATATACTTTATTAGAGGTTATATGTAAGGTTAACTGGCAATGTTTACATATCTAAAACATGTGCCATATTTTTCAGAATTTGGCATTTTTACTGTACACTGCTACCATAGCCTACTTACATTGTCTTTTGGTCAAAGAAATGCTCTCTTTCTTCTTCGTGATTAATCCAAATATCTTCTGTGTAAGTCGAAATAGCACGTGTACTGTGTACAACCAGTTGAACAGCTCGGACAAGGTCCCTGATAAGAATGTAACATCTGCAGGCAGCTTGACCATCCCTAGTATCAGATGTCACGGTTACCAAGGGAACTGGTCCGACCCTTGCTGTGAGAAGCGCTGATACAGTTTTGTGGGCAGTAAACATGCATAGAAAATGGTATCCTTAAGGCCACTAAAATATTTACCAAAACATTTATGTCCTTGTTCCTGTTTTACTACAGTATAAACGACTTTAATTTATGATTAGTTATTCTCACGCAAACAATACATTTTATTATATAGTGATTTTGAAAAAAAAATCACTATTAAAAAATCTTATGAAGTGTATTTTTAAAAAATGATTAATTATATATATATATCAACTTTGATTACAGATAATCACTTTTGTTTGAATTTGTTGTAAACCTGCTTGGGCTTACAACATCGGGTCAACGTAAGACCAACGTTGGACCAACCTAGGTAATTCAGCACTGAAATGTACTAACAGGGGGCCAATGTTGGGCCAACGTAGTGTTCCCAACTTATCTTCACTTGCTGTCGAGTAAAACAAGTTGTTGTTGGGCCAACGTCGGGCCAACGTTGTATGACCAACGCCAACCATTGGCCAACCGTACAACCATATGCCAACGTTGGCCCAACGTAGTCATGCTATCTGGGCAACTAGTTGTCACAACATTCGATATTCCGCATATTTTAATATGGTCGGAGTCTGATAACACGATAACACCGATGTTTAAAAGATAACGGAATAAGGATTCAAATGCCGAAGTTTAGATATTTTGATGAGATTTGGTAAAGCTGTTCTTATGACGCAGTGGTATTTTCTATTTTCCCAATTCAATGTCGTGTAATGAATGCAATATTTCTAAAATAAATGAATATTTTTTAAAAACGTGAATACGTCAATGGAGAATGCTGGATGGATGAAACAGCTTATGTGAAGTTACATTAAATATAAACGGTGCTTAATATATTGCGATTGTTTTTTAATGTTTATAATATGGCCATAATAACGCTATTGATGGACCAAGGGTCTAAAGCTTTAAATAAAACTTGAAATGTTCTTCAATTTCATCCGAATCATAAAGGCTTATCTACACCGCCAACATGGAACCATGCATAATACTGATAAACGATACCGATACCACTACCGCTACCGAAAGACGAAGGGATATAACTCGTGTAGATCAGAAATGAACAGCAAACAACTTGTACCCACTGTATATCGCGGATCGACATGGACCACGGGCTTTAAAATGAAATGCATGTCCACCACGTATCGTGGATCGTCGTGGAACACGGTGTCTCGAGTTGAACTATGCCCACCACTAATCGCGGATCGTCACATACCGTGATGCCGAGTGGATACCGTATCAGTCAGCTGATGTCCACGATATATGACGGAACGTCGCGGAATGCCATATCCGGTGGGCGAGTGGGGTCCGCGCTGCCCACGTCCGTGACGGACGCGTGGAAACCGCAAAGTCCACGTAAGCTGTAGTGTATGATGAAATATATTTATCCATTTGCGGTAACAAGTGAGTTTATACACTGTATCTGTTTATATCCTTTACATTAATTTCATGAATATGCAGTGACATTCGCAAACGATTAAAACTTCGACGATGTCCTTTGTAAAAATCATCTAGACATGTCAATCACAAGGGTGGCTACAAATCTGAGAGTATGTGGGCGGAGCTATAGTAGGCTGTGCCTGATTAGGGTGTGTCATCAGGTAAACTCGACCCATTCGATGCAGGAATCTCAACAATCGATCGTTTAATTAATTGGCTGTAAAACGGTCTTGCGCTAGGGTTTATGAGAATGTTGCCCAAAACATAAGGGTATAATTTCACAATATTAAGTTTAGATTTACATAAAAATGACAATATTTCTATTTTACGGAAGCTGTTATCCCGTGTATGTGTTATTACTTATTGAAATAATACAGGAACACCACTAATTGTTGAGATTTAAAATTTGTAATTTCACTTATTTATTTCAACCAGGGACTCTTAAATTATTACATGTCCATGTTTCAACGTGTGTACACAACAAAAGTTTTTGTATTAAATTCGTCGTACGTTCATAAAGCAATTGTCGTATATTTGATAAATATTCGTAATGAATACCAAGCCAATGTTAACATTTAAATTACTATAACCAGTTTTTAGCCCGAAGACTGTATTCGACGTACATAAATTCAATTTATTGTCGGATATAACTTGATCCTAGAATGCTTCAAATCCTGATCCGTTTAAAAAGCACCAGCGTACATGTAAATTTTTAGCCCAACCACCATCATCAGATGGTGGGCTATTCAAATCGCCCCGCGTCCGTGGTCCGTCCGTCCGTAAACAATTCTTGTTATTGCTATTTCTCAGAAAGTACTGAAGGGATCTTTCTGAATTTTCATATGTAGGTTCCACTTGGTCGTTAATTATGCATATTGCATTTTAGGACCAATCGGAAAACAATATGGTCGACAGGCAGCCATCTTGGATTTTGACAATTGAAGTTCGTTATCGCTATTTCTCGGAAGGTACAAGAAGGATCTTTCTGAAATTTCTTATGTAGGTTCCCCGTGGTCCCTAGTTATGCATATTACATTTTGGGACCAATCGAAAAACAACATGGCCGACAGGCAGCCATCTTGGATTTTGACAATTTAAGTTTGTTATCGCTATTTCTCAGAAAGTACATGAGGGATCTTTCTGAAATTTCATATGTAAGTTCCCCTTGGTCCCTAGTTATGCATATTGCATTTTTGGGAGCAATCGGAAAACAACATGGCCGACAGGCAGCCATCTTGGATTTTGACAATTGAAGTTTGTTATCGCTTTTTCTCAGAAACTAAAGGAGGGATCATTCTGAAATTTCATATGTAGGGTCCCCTTGGTCCCTAGTTATGCATGTTGCATTTTTTGGACCAGTCGGAAAACAACATGGCCGACAGGCAGCCATCTTGGATTTTGACAATTAAAGTTTGTTATCACTATTTCTCAGAAAGTGAATAAGGGATCTTTCTGAAATTTTATATGTTGGTTCCCCTTGGTCCCTAATTATGCACATTTCATTTTGGGACCAATCTGAAAAAACATGGGCGTCACACAGCAATCTTGGATTTTGACAATTGAAATTTGTTATCGCTATTTCTCAGAAAGTAAAGGAGGGACCTTTCTGAAATTTCATATGCAGGTTTCCCTTGGTCCCCAGTTATGCATATTGCATTTTAGGATTGAGCAGAAAACAACATGGCAGACAGGCAGCCATCTTGGATTTTGACCATTGAAGTTTGTTATCGCTATTTCTCAGAAAATACTAAAGGGACCTTTATGAAATTTAATATGTCAGTTCCCCTTTGTCCCTTGGCCGCGGTGGCCGAGTGCTTAAGGTGTACCGTCATTTTAACACTAGCCCTTCACCACTGGGTTGCGAGTTCGAAACCTACCTGGGGCAGTTGCCAGGTACTAACCGTAGGCCAGTGGTTTTTCTCCGGGTACTCCGGCTTTCCTCCACCTCCAAACCCGGCACGTCCTTAAATGACCCTGGCTGTTAATAGGACGTTAAACAAAAAAAAAAACAAAAAACAAATCCCTTGTTATGCATAATGCATTTTGGAACCCATCTGAAAACACCATGGCCGATAGGGAGCCATCTTGGATTTTGACAATTGAAGTTTGTTATCGCTATTTTGCAGATGGTAAGGAAGGGCTGCCCCCATTGCATGATCGTAAGAGGCGACTAAATTTGGGATCTTATCTTTTCTCATCTTTCTTAACAGCTTTCTTCTTCCTAATGTCTCCCTTGACAATGCCTCACATTTGGCCTTTAGTTGAGCGTTCGCCGCTGTGAGGAAGGCTTTAGGTTCTGTCCCCTAGCCGAGACATACCAGAGTCTTTAAAAATGGTAGATATTGCTCCTGCTTAGCGCTCAGCATATTAGAAGTGGGACGACTGGTTCGCCCGTTGTCAGCATAATGTGAGCGGGTGGGGTGTGCTGCTGGGTGTCCAAGAAAGCTGGGTCCACGTCCCGAGACTGGGTGCACTGGTGCTCTGCCCATATCGATTGTTTCGGGGGGTTATGATCGGTGTGCGTTGGGTATTAGTGTAGCAGAAGGCTTTCACAGCAGCTCCAATTTGAGCCAACCTGTTTGCCGTGGGTTGCATCTCGTAATCTGGGGAAAGATGATCCTGGTGGTTGAAAAACACCACTTTGGCTTCGGACTCCTGAGAGACGAGAGATAGTACGGGCCCTGTATTATCAATCGGCTGGTCACGCCGAGCCCGGGATATTTAATATCCAGAGGGCGGTGGCTTAGGGTCAATCGCGAGAGAATAACAATTTTTGCACAAACAAAATCGTATTCTTTCTCGAGTATATTACTCTGTGTAACCCTGACACTTCGGCTCTGGAGAGCCGCGCCTCAAGCAGTGTCCCCTTGTTGGGCTCCGAGGAGGGTGGGGTCACGAGTAATGAAAAACATAACTACTTAACATGTCTCAAATCAACCCAAAACAACAGAACCAAATCAAACCAAACCAAAATGATAATTGCCTAAACAACAACGTCCGAAACGACTTTCCCTCAGTATCTCCTTATATCAGCGAAGGAAATTGGGAAGAAAATATCATCGCTATCACCCATCATCATCCAAAAAACTATTAAAGGATGCCTTGGTACTGCCAAATCCGTCAAGCCCTTGAGATTGGGAGACCTCCTTGTTGAGGTTTTCCGCAAGCAGCAGGCGGATAATCTCCTGAAGTTGTCGGAATTTTCTGGGATCGGTGTCCATGTTAGGGCCCATCAGTCCCTCAATTTCAGCAAGGGGGTAATCAGATGCACTGCCTTGCAGAACGACACTGACGCAGAGATTCTGCAATACTTCAAGTCGGAGAATATCCCGATCTCAGAGGTGAGGCGGATCAAAATAAAACGACAGACAGTAAAAACCAATACTTTCGTCCACACGTTCGCAGTGCCAAACCTTCCTTCATCGGTAATGGTAGGTTACATGAGATGTAACGTCTTGCCCTACATACCGAATCCTCTACGATGTCGTAACTGCCAAAGATACGGCCATCATGAGGACAGATGCAGGCGAAGGGAGGTTTGCGAACACTGCGGACGAGAGGGCCATAACGACACGGATAGCTGTGATGTCACCGGCAAACTTTGTCCAAATTGCAAGGGCAACCACGCGGCGTCATCTCGAGACTGCCTTTCCTGGAAGAAGGAAAGGGAAGTTCTGCGGGTAAAGTATACCCGTAACATTTCCTTCCCTGACGCCAGGAGGGTGGTCAAGAGTAATGACCCCGCTGCGTTGTCATATGCATCTGTAACAAAATCAAAAACGCAACAAAACACAATCACTGTTAGCGATGCAAAGTTACAAGCCTACTTTGACAAGCCAGCTTTCGGTGCGGAGGTACCACCTTTGATGGACGAAAGGAATGACAAGATTCTTTTCGGTTTGGCATCCCGTTTCAAGTCAGGAAGGGTAGCGTCTAAGACCACCTCAACATCAGCTAGACCTTCCAAGTCTGACGATCAAGACCAATATGCCAGCACCTCCAGCACATACACCTGCACGCCATGTAACTCAAACATCGAAGCCGAGGGTCACCCACCACAGCCGGACTGTATCACAGCCGTCAGACCTTAACAAGATTGCTGGTAACACCAATAAACGACCAGCAACCACACCACCTGAAGACCAACGAAAACCGAAGGTAAAACTACACAGATTACCTTCCTTAAACAACACAAAGCCCAGCAAAGGCTCAAATGACCCTATCCATGGTCATAACAGGTACGACAGTGAGCAGACAACCTACACCAAGTAGTCCTGTCAGTCCAAAGAGCGTCCATCACGAACCTGGATAGTGGTCAGCAATACAATACGCGGACTAAGGGCAAATTTAGAAGAGTTTCAAAATTTATCAAAAGAATTTAGACCTGCCTTATTTTGCCTGCAGGAAGTCATGTTAAAAAACCCAATTACTTTCAGAAATTTCTCGCTCTACAATAGCATCGCAACGGTAGGAAACAGGTGGCGCAGCTGTAGCTGTCCATAAAACTATTCCTCACAGAATTATCACGTTAAACACAAATTTACAGGCTGTTGCTGTCTGTGCAACTTTACGCAGACAAGTAACTGTCTGTTCAATTATCTTCCTCCGAGTATTGCTTTCACTAGTGAGCAACTTAATAACCTCGTCTCACAACTCCCAGCACCATACATAATTCTCGGAGATTTTAATGGGCATAACAGTCTGTGGGGCTCCCCGAACACAGATGAGAGAGGATGACGTATTGAGGAATTTATAGATAAAAACAACCTGTCTTTTTAACAATAATACCCCAACATATCTACACCCTGCTACAGGCTCCCGTACCCACATAGACCTATCATTATGTCATCCATCCATTTTACTCGATTATGACTGGAGGGTAAATGATGATCTATGTGGGAGTGACCACTTCCCTATTTTTCTTAAGAATATTGGGAACCCTCTTGATAAACCACTTCCTCGATGGAATGTGCACAAAGCAGATTGGGGCCAATTCCAATACCTGTGCAACGAGGAGCTTACTGTAGAAAAATTCACTAACCTCGATGACCCAATTAAAACATTCACTGAAACGATTACTTCTATTGCCACAAAACGATACCAAAGTCCGTCCCAAAACCTACAAAGTTCCTTTTATCTGAAGAATCTTTTATCAATAGATCAGGCCGAAAGGCAGCTCTAAGACGATTCCTGACTTCCCTACAACTGAAAATTACAATAATTTTAAATTTGGAGGGCGAAGGCTCGGCGATTTATTAAGTCCGACAAAAAGAATAGCTGGAAGGAATACATTTCTAAAATATCTTCAAACACATCATCAAAAAAGATATGGGATCAGATACGAAAAATATGTGGAAAACGAAAAACGGCACCAGCATCCCATCTTATCAACAGTAACCAAATCTTCTCTTCTACATCTGAAATTGCAAATGCATTTGCTAAAAATATAGCTCAGAACTCATCCGCCAAAAATCACTCCCAAAAATTCCAAGTTTTCAAAAAAGACAAAGAAAAGAAACGTCTTAACCTTAAATCATCCAACACAGAAAGTTACAAAAAACCTTTCGATCTCCAGGATTGCTTGTATCGCTAAAAAGATTGACCGATTCAGCAGCTGAGCCAGATGAAATTCCGTACCAATTCCTGAAACATTTACCAGAATCATCATTACGATGTCTCTTATATATTTTTAATCAAGTATTCGCTTCCGGTAAGATCCCCGAGTCTTGGAAGGAATCAACAATTATTCCGATTCCAAAACCTGGTAAGGATGCCAATGAACCAAATAATTATCGCCCTATCTCTCTAACAAGCTGCATCTGCAAAACACTTGAACGGATGATAAACAATAGACTAGTTTGGTTCCTCGAATCCAATAATATTTTGAGTCCACTCCAAAGCGGATTCAGAAACCGCAGAGGAACAGTGGACCACCTGGTCAGATTAGTGTTGCTGTGTTCTTTGATCTGGAGAAAGCATACGATACTACATGGCAATATGGTATTATGAAAGACCTGCATAAAATTGGTGTACGTGGGAATCTCCCAAAATTCATTTCAAACTACATATCTGACAGACATTTTAAGGTTCGCGTTGGCTCAACGTATTCTGAAACAGCTAAACAGGAAATGGGAGTCCCTCAGGGTGGTATCCTTTCCGTAACTCTTTTCGGTCTGAAAATCAACAGTATAACTAAATGTCTCGGTAAGTCAACTGAAGGGTCTCTATTTGTTGATGACTTCTTGATCTGCTATAGGGACCACAGAACCAAATCAAAAATAGAATGTGGGTTTTCCCCGTTTGGGCAGAAGATTTAATAGGAAGGTGAATACATCGGGGCCTACTGATTGGATATTAAGGTGAGAGAAGTTTCCAAAGTTTTAATATGTGGGTCGGGCAATACATATAGATGTAAAATATATAGAAAAACAGTTATTTTTTTGCTAGCCTGTTTTTGTCAGGGGGAGGTAAGTAAGTGTGTATTTTGTTGTTAATTTAGATGGATTTTTGGTGCAGATTTCAACACAAGATGGCGGCCCCCATATAAAAAAAAGTTCAAATTGGTAGAATTTTTATAATTCCATTTAGAGGTTTCCGAGATGACATACTTCAAAATTATTGCTACTGGACCAGTGTTGAAAACTCCATTTAAGCAGTACAGTGATAAACGTTAACATTACCGTCTATGGGAAATCATTTGGTTCCGTGGTCCCTATAGGGAGCTACCGGATTTGACATTTTATGCCGTTCAGCGTCCCTGGACACCAGATTACGGGACCCATCTGAACAAGTTCGGCTGGGATTTTCATCATGGAGCTATTTTGGCAGAATTTAAGCAGGAAATTAGATTCTGAGCTTGTTTATAATGCAAATATGGGCCTGTGTACAGTGTAAAGGGGGCCATAGACCAGGTTAATAGGAAAAGATAGTATTTATTTCAATGGTAGCTGTATAACGCGTGTTTCGTAGTCCCGTGGTGTGTCTGGTTGTTCTGTAGTCAGTACCCCGGTTCGATTTTTTGTGTTTTTTCTGGTTGTACTCTTGACTCTAGCCCGGTTCGGTGTTCGGTGATGTGATTGGTTGTTCTGTTGTCACTACCCCGGTTGGATTTCTGGTGGTTATTTTGGTAGTTTTGTTGTCCCTAGCCCGGCCCACTGTCCTGTGTGTGTGTTTTGACTCAATTATATACAAAAATGCTCTTGTCCTAGGTTTTTTTTAGATAAAGGCGAGAAATAAGGGGGGTGGGGAGATAGCATGGAGTTATCTCCCCTTAATCTTCAGGATATTTCTTATTTGTTTATATTTTTCAGTAGTACAATATCAATACTCTTATATGACCAAAAGACATCTGTCTGGATTTAAAATTCAGCAAGATATTGCTATTTTAACTAAAAATTTGTTTCAATTTTTATGTCCTTTTCTAATACGAATCTCCATCTCCGGTACCAATATAAGACTTGACCTACCAGCTCAAGACTTGCAGCCAGCCACTTCCTATTTGGACATCATACCCTATGGTCCTATCCTGTCCCAGAAAAGTTAAATTTGAAAAATATGTACGATTCTATAGGGACCACAGAACCAAATCAAAAATAGAATGTGGGTTTTCCCCGTTTGGGCAGAAGATTTAATAGGAAGGTGAATACATCGGGGCCTACTGATTGGATATTAAGGTGAGAGAAGTTTCCAAAGTTTTAATATGTGGGTCGGGCAATACATATAGATGTAAAATATATAGAAAAACAGTTATTTTTTTGCTAGCCTGTTTTTGTCAGGGGGAGGTAAGTAAGTGTGTATTTTGTTGTTAATTTAGATGGATTTTTGGTGCAGATTTCAATATAAAAAACATATAAAAAAAAGTTCAAATTGGTAGAATTTTTTATAATTCCATTTAGAGGTTTCCGAGATGACATACTTCAAAATTATTGCTACTGGACCAGTGTTGAAAACTCCATTTAAGCAGTACAGTGATAAACGTTAACATTACCGTCTATGGGAAATCATTTGGTTCCGTGGTCCCTATAGGTCGAAGAACATGCACACGATAGAACGACAACTTCAACAATGTTTGGTCAAACTACAAACATGGGCAGATGAAAACGGCTTCAAATTTTCCAGATCAAAAACTGTCTGCATGCACTTCTGCCAAAAACGAAAGCCACATAATGATCCCGATCTAACATTAAATGGAAGCAAAATTCTAGTTGTAGAGCAAACCAAATTCCTCGGACTAATTTTCGATTCAAAACTCTCCTTTGTTCCACATATTCAACACCTAAAGGTGATGAATATTTTACGCGTACTATCCCACACCGACTGGGGTGCGGACCGTGAAATGCTCTTGCGCCTTTATAGGGCACTTATTCGATCAAAACTCGACTATGGGTCCATCGTTTATGGATCGGCACGGAATTCTTACCTGCAAATGTTGGATCCTATCCATAATCAAGGATTACGTCTAGCACTTGGTGCTTTCCGAACAACACCAGTGCAGAGCCTTTATGTAGAGGCAAATGAACCGTCTCTAAATGACCGAAGGAAAAAACTTACGCTTCAATATGCCGCCCAATTGAAATCTAACCCGAAAAACCCGGCTTTTAATCTTGTCAATCCGCAATACCTAAACATATTCACTCAAAACCAAAAACTCTTATCAACATTTGGCATTAGAATTTCGAATTTTCTTCATGAACTTAACATAAGCTTAGACAACATAGGCGAATACACCGTATCGGATGTACCGCCATGGCTTGTCGAAACACCTGATATTAACCTTACTCTACACGTGAGGGCAAAATCGAGTGCATTACCCGAAGAACACAAATCCTCCTTTCGGGAATGCATTAAAGATTTTCCCGATCACGTTCAGATCTACACTGATGGCTCAAAAGATGGAGTAAAGGTCTCCGCAGCATGCTATTCCGATCACCATTGCTCTTCAATCCGCTTACCAGATGGTGCCTCTATCTTCTCTGCGGAAGCATGTGCCATCGATTAGGCCCTCGACCATATCGAAGAACAACGCATTAGAAAGGCAATAATTTGTTCCGACTCTCTATCTGTCCTTCAGAATTTACAATCTCAAGATCCAAAGAATATACTCATACAAAACCTTGTTTTACGAATATCTCGTATCTTAAAAAAATGCAAAATAACATTACTTTGGATTCCGAGCCATGTCGGAATTAAAGGCGACGAACTTGTTGACCGCCAAGCAAAACTTGCTCTAAATCTGCAACAAACAAATATTAAAATACCATATACAGATTTCAAACCTGTAATTAGTTCTGCCATTCAGAGTAAATGGCAGCAACGCTGGTCTCTCGAGACGAGCGACAAACTTTTTAAAGTACAACCAAAACTTAAAACATCAAAACCAAGTCGGAAGGATCGTAGAGAGGAAATAGTCCACTCTCGGCTCCGTACCGGGCACACATATCCTACTCATTCGTTCCTTTTGAAACGAGAGGATCCAGCGGTGTGTGATGCATGTGATGCTCAATTCACAGTGCAGCATTTTTTAATAAAATGTTCCGATTTCAAGCACATTCGTGATAAATACTTTCGAGTACCGGATATGAGAACCCTTTTCAGTTCCGTGGATTCGAAAACAATATTTAGCTACTTGAAAGAAATCGATCTATTTTATAGACTTTGATGTCTTTTACGTTACTGTCTTTGACGTTCTATTTATATAACAAAGTTCACATAATCTATTCCTACATATACATATTTTACCATTTTTAACCAACTTTTTTTATCATAATGATCTAAATATACTATACGGATGCTTTTAAAAATGACAAATTTTATCTGATTTTAACTTTAAAAGTAAAACACGTTAGTATATTGTGTGGCCCTAAATGACCCTAGTTGTCGATGGGCCGTAAAACATAAACAAACAAACAAACAAACTGCTTCAGTGAGGTAGCACTATAAATCGGCAAAAGTTCCGGCCTATCACAAGGAGACTTTACACGAACATACGCACTCGCCACCCGCATGCATGTCGCACGCACGGGGGGGGGGCCGTCTTTAATGACCTTAGCTGTTAATAGGACGTTAAACCAAACCAAGTACTGAAGGGATCTTTCTCAAATTTCATATGTGGGTTCCCATTGGTCCCTCGTATTGCATTTTGGGACCAATCTGAAAACAACATGGCCGCCAGACAGCCATCATCGCTTAATCTCAAATTTCTTATATATGTTCCCCTTGTTTGAAAAGTACTAGAGGGATGTTTCTCAATTTACACAGATTAGTAAGAGGAAGGGAAAAATAGAGAGAAGATCAATCTGACATGGAACCTATCAAGATCATTCAATGGTGGGGAAAGATGTGAAATACAGGTACAGTAGTAAACATGAACCAACTATTGCCTAACATCTTTCTGGATAACAACATACTGCCCACAGGTAAAAAAAAAAACCCGTAGGGGGCCGATGGGGTAACTGCGAAACAGGTATACTCTCTATTGTAATTGAAATCTGTGATTGGCAGGGGTTATCAGCAGGTGCATGAAAACATTTCTATAACGATAACTACACGACCGGTAATTGCCCTGTGTATAGAGAATTCATCTTTATTGCTTTAACCAACTTCAATTATGATTTGATTACGCGATATAGAGATATTTTTTCTAGAAAAAATGATAATCCATTTAAAACCTATTCATAAGATAATTTAGTTCATTTTCTTTTGGATTTGAACGGTAATAATTTGGAATAATACATTATTATGATTTTCTAGCAAATTTTCAATGATTGTGGTAAAAATATATCCAAGGTGGGTTTTTTAAATTCAAATCCTAGCTTGCTGTGAAGGCGACACATCCACTTCCGTGAAATTCTTGTTATGGTATGAATTGGATTTAAATCAGTATTATGTTAATGTTAAGTAGGCGAATGCCTACGTCATAGATTCCGAAATGGACTATAATATGACTTTAATAATTGTAGGTTTTACCTGCATTTTTTGCCATGATGCGCATGAAGCTTACCAGTTAGTTAACACCGACTGGTTGGCTCTTAAACCACTTGTTTAACTTTTCAGTGAGGGTATTTGTTGCTATATATTATGGATTATCTTGGTTTAAATATGTTGCTTGACGACGTGTTTTGTCCACCTTGTAGATAGCGACGGGACAACACGTCGGGCCCGTGGGGGAAGCCCAGGCACGAGATAAGACGGCCTTTATATTTTCGGGATCAAATCCGGTTTTGGTTTTGTCTATCGCTCATGGAGCTCAGCAAACTCATTGTTGTCAGTATCTGAACATAACCTAACGTCACCCCACCTCATATCTCACATCCCTAACTGGACAGTATTGGATAACCATACTTAATAAGGATTATGTGGTCGTTGCGCCAAATTGGCAAGTTTCAAATTGAGACTGGCTGGTATTCTTCTCCCTTCTGGTTACGCATTTTGGTGAAGACAATACAGGGTAACTTGTTAAAGTGCTGAGTGGGATGGTTTGTATAGGGGACTTTTATCTCAGTTTGTTTTGTAAATATCTGTGGGCGTTGTTTACATCGCACTCAGTTGTCATTTCTCGTGTTTTTGTTATCCTCAATATCACGGAAACCTGCATTGTCGATATCGTCAA
The DNA here is from genome assembly GCF_902652985.1 of Pecten maximus. Classification (NCBI taxonomy): domain Eukaryota; kingdom Metazoa; phylum Mollusca; class Bivalvia; order Pectinida; family Pectinidae; genus Pecten; species Pecten maximus. The sequence continues at coordinate 13,734,055 of NC_047026.1, forward strand.
GGAAGTCGTCAGATGGAGGTCAAACAGATCAGCGTTGTGACTTTGCAAGAATGGTGGATTGTGGTGTTTGTCGCGATCAAAGGTAATGTTTTGGGTTGCTTACTTGTTCACATTAATATGGACATCAATATGCAATTATGAAGGAGAACATATAGCATTGTTTGGCAAAAAGGGGTCAACAAAATCATGTTGTAGATATAGGCCCTGGGATATTGCCCTCCAATAGGGACTTCGTTTCTTGGTTATATTTTTGGAACTGTTGAAAGTCGCATCACATAACAATGTAGAACATCGCTGGTCGGTAAGGGATAAACACAATCCTGATGTAAAAGTAGGCCCAATGGTCTGTCCCCATCCACAAGGGACTTAGTTTCTTTAAACACAATCATGTTGTAAAACATTCCCGTGAATCTTGTTACACCTTTAAAGAGTTTGGACTTCATTTCAGTGTTTTTTTCTTTAAAGAGATCCCCCACACTATAACCATTTAATGCATTGTTCGAGATCGACAAATAAAGCTTTTACCGAAATGTTTGGTTTGGTTTGGTTTTATTTGTTTAACGTCCTATCAGCAGCTAAGGTCATAGTGAACATGATTATTATTTTGACGTTCGGTCACATCAAGCCAGGTGAGTTTTTTTAGCATGTTTGACTCCTGCAACCTGAAATGTACGTTAAGGTAACTCATTTTTATAAACTGTGTATGATTTAACCACAGCACACTACATTTCCAATATCATGTCTATTGGCTTCTTGGCCTTGGATTATTTAGAAGATTTTCAAGGTTTTTGCATGTCTGGCCCCTGTGACTTAAATGAAGGTAACGGTCATCATTCATTCAAACAAACTTGGTAGTTTTTCCGGCAGGTGATTGAGAAATGAGTGAACTGTTTATGTTTTAGTGGATCAAAGAGACATAACACAGTATTCTTAAAATGTCTGTTTATTAATTGAAGTATGCCAACAACAATATGATTCAGAGTGCAATAATGGATGTTGAAAGCTCAATGCCTGCTCTGTAGTCAAGTTGTCGAGAATCAGATTCTTTTATATATGAATGACTTAAAAAATTGGTTTAGTGGATTTATGAAACCAAAAACTAAAACAAGAGGCCCAGAGGGCCTGTATCGCCAACCTGGTTTGATTTGTGTTCATGTTCATGTTCAATTTTTTAATAGCCTTATGAAGAAGTCCATTGTTGACGGACACACGACGGACGCCACAGTATGGCATAAGCTCATTCTTTCTACAGAGAATAGTGTGGATATACAGATGAACTAAATTAAAAAGATAAAAATATAAACTGGTAATTTGTGTAAAAGGAACTCAATTTTACCTCTTCATAATGTATTTACACAATCAGTCAGAACTGACAGAAAAAACACATTCCAGACATGTTTTAACCTTTGTTCTGTTGTTATTTCCTATCCAGTGTGTAACATCTTACTCATCTTCAATAACCAAAGTTTTATGTTTAATTTTTAATTTTCATGGCAAAGCCTTAAAAGGCCAAGTAAAATAAAAACTGTTTCTACGTAGCCGCCCTACCTTTAAAACTTTGCCCGTTTTTTCCAAAATTTAGTGATTTTTTCCTAAAAATTCAAATATCTGTACCATCTCTATCATTGTGTAGTCCATTCCCGTTTAACCGTCAATCGCTGTCAGTAATACAAGGTAAATGTACATCAATTACAATATATATATATATCATGGTTTTCCATAATAAATTTAATATATCATGCTCAAGGCTAATTTTTGATTATTTCATGGAAATGAATGTACTTTTTGACTAAGGATAAAGCTTTGTCTGATTTCCGCTCTATTTTGATACGTTATGCACACAGGATATACGAATTTGTTTTAATTGTTACCATTGTAATATTCCTTCTGCTTTCATAGAAATTGGAACGTCTCATTTTTCTGTTTCCTTTGATAATTGCTCGTTTTCGGCGTCCGACGATTTAGATGTCGGAACAACTTTGTTGTCCTTTATTTTTCCGTTATTTTTCGTTTTTCTCTTCGTTGCTGTCAACTTTTATAATTTTTTGTTTTCTAGATTTTTTTGTCGTTATTATCTTGTTTTTTCTGTATGCTGATCGGTTTTTCGAGAACGCCTTTCGCAAGGTGTACAATGGGGGATTTATTTGTAAAGGCCTGTCGACCCTCTTTGGTTCATGTTGATTTCTTTTCGCATCAACAGTACCAGGTGAGTGTGTTGCTGTCTTTTCTATTTTAAGTACCTTGGGAATGGTTGTGAATTTGTCGTTACTAGATACCCCATAGTCAGTTTGTACTTCCTCGAGTGGTAACATAGAACCTGTCCTAGTGTCGGGTCTAATCTTAGTTGGTTTCTTTCCATTATCGTTAAATCTTGGTACGTTTTGATTGCAAATCATTCGAGGTTTATGCGGGGTGCATGGGTTTGATTTTATTTTGATTACCATTATCAGCTTATGCGGTCTAGATCCTGACTTGAAGTTTGTCATGATTTTGGCGAATGTCTTCTGTGTACTGTACTTTTCGTTCAATTTGTCAACTGCTTTGGCTCTTTTATGTTTTTTCCTCATATGTTCATTTACCCTTTGTAAGTTTTTGTTTGTTTGGAGTGTTTTGCTACCGACCTCTGTTTGACCACGGTTTGGTTTCGACGACATATCAAGTGTACTTTGTAAGCTTGTATTTTTCGTTTGCTGTTCAAGTGTTGAGACTTCTTTTATTTTTCCACGATAGGCTTTTGCAACAGGCAGCGAAAAAGATGTTGTTGGTGTTTTGTCGAGTAGTCGTAGATAGGGTGACCCGATGTTGATTACAGTATACTTGTTATAGATAATCCGTGTTCTGTCGAGTGCACTTTGCTGGTAGTGGTGTGTTCTCAATTATTTGTCAGCTTCACCTTTTCCCTGGTAATTCTGCCTAACTTTCTTGTTGAATGACCTTAAGGTATCGTCAGTGTTTTGATGTACCCCGACTTGCGTATCCATACTTGTTGTGCTGTTTATTTTTCCCGGCTTGTAAACAGTTCTTGGTGTGCTTGTATTGATTTGAAATTCGTTCGCCGAACTTTGTTTATTGTAGCTTGCTCTTTTTTATCGATTGATCTATGCTTGTTTAAGATTTGTACACGTCTGTTTAACTTTCGAGTGTTGTGGGTTGTTTTCAATTGCCAAACTTTGATTGGTATGATCTTAGATGGAACAACTTTGTTGACATTCATTTCTGTGTTCAGTTTCACTTTATCAACTGTCAGGTGTGTTCTGTAGTTTGTTCCCGTTTTGTTAACTGTTCTGAGTGTTCGGAAGTTACTCCCCACAAAGTCCATTTTTCTTGTTTTGCTATGATTTAATCCAATCATGTCAGCCGTTTTTTCGATTTTTTTTTGTCCCCACTTCATCAACTGACAATATTTTATTGAAATTTTTTCTCAAAACTCGAACTGTGTTTCTTCCCAATTTTTCAAACGTTTCTGGTGATTTGTAGTCTGTTCCTTGTGGAAATTGATTTGAGTTTCCGTTACCTAAATTGTTTTGTGCATTTGAAATCACCCTTATTTTCATTTTATTTGTGATGAAAAGTCGAGGTTTGAAGTTGACGGCCAACTTTAGGTGTTCCTTGTGTTTAGATCCTGACATATACTTTGTTCCCAGTTTCGTAATTGTGGTTTGTGTGTCGTTCTTTTTTCCAAACCTGTCAAATGTCAACTGAGTATCGTTACTAAAGTCTAACGGATCTATTTTCTTTTGTATGTTGTGGTTTGCTTGCAGTGTTCTCATCGTGCCAACAACATCGGCTTTGCTAGATTTTGATATCATCTTGTCAATTGTGTTTGAAAAGCTGATTTTTAGAGTGAAGTTTTCTTCCTTGTTTGGTTCCCGTGAAGATGCTATCATTACTCCAACCGTCGTTGAAGCAAAATTTGGCTGTTTTTTTGCTGAGCTGACCCAGATAGCGTGTCCCCACATCCTTATCGATTGTTTTATTAATAGTACTTTGAGGGTAGTAATATGTTTCCAAGTTCATGTCGACCTTGTCTCGTACCTGTTTTTTTTTCTAGCGCTTTGTTGCCCAATCTAGTTTGTGCATGTTGATTACTTTCGTCTATTACTTTCATTGCGTTTTGAATTGTTCGAGCTTTCACCATGGTGTTTACGATGAGATGCTTTAGATTCACTTTGCCGAGATCTTTTGTACCGCGAGTTTTTTCATTTGCGATACCTTCAACTGTCCATGCTCTGTTGCGGACTGTATCTGATTTGTTAATTGATATCGATACATTAGAAATTGTTTGAAATTCGTGATTTGTCCTCTGTGTGTAGATATTTGACCAAAGCTTATTGATAAATGTTTTTGTGTTGTTGATCATCAATTTGTAAACTGTTTTAGGTATGTTTTGGTGATCTGGTTGTAGTTGCATAACTTTCCCTAATGTGGACCTATCGGTTGTCCTGAGTGTGTTCTGCTTTGTTCTGGACTGATCAGCTGTCATTGGTATGTTTTGTTTTATTCCGGACTTGTCAATTGCCATCGACGTGGTTTGCTTTGCTCTTGACATTACAGTTGCCCTAGGCGTGTTTTGCTTTGTGCTAAACTTGCCTGCAGCCCTCTGCGTGTCTTGCATTATTCTGGACTTGTCAGTTATCCCGGGTAACTTTTGCTTTGTTCTGGACTTATTAGCTATACTGAATGTCTCTTGCATTGTTCTGGACTTTCCAGATGCCTCGAGTTTTTATGTTTTGTTCTGGAATGATACGCTGCCCTAAGTATGTTTTGCTTTTGTGCGGACTTGCGAGTTGTCTTTCGTGTGTTTTGCAATGTTCTGGACTTTTCAGTTGTCCTGGGTAATTGTTGCTTTGTTCTGGACATGTCAACTGTCATGTTTTTGGTTTGCGTTGTTCTTGACTTGGCATATGTCCTGGGCGTGTTTTGCATTTTGCTTAACTTGTACACTGTCCTTGGTATGTTTAGCTTTGTGCTGAACTTGTCGGCTGTCCTCTGCGTGTTTTGCGTTATTCTTGATTTGTCAGTTATCCTTGGTAGTTTTTGCTTTGTTCTGAATTTCTCAGTTGTCCTAAGTCTGTTTCGCGTTGTTTTGGCCTGGTAAGCTGTCCTGGATGTATCTTGCATTGTTCTGGACTTTCTAGATACCACGAGCGTTTTATGGTTTGTTCTTGACTGATGAGCTACCCTAAGTATGTGTTGCTTTGGTGTGGACTTGCCAGTTTTCCTGGGTTTGTTTTGCCATGTTTTCGACTTGCCAGCTGCCCTGTGATTGCCTTGCCTTGATCTGGACTTTTCAGCTGTGCTATGTGTATTTTGTATTATTCTGGACATGTCAGTTATTCTGGGTATGTGTTGCCTTATTCTTGACTTGTCAGCTGACCTTGGTATATTTTGCTTTGCACTGGACATGTCAAATGTCATGGGTCTGTTTTGTATTGTTCTTGTCTTTACAGTTGTCCTGGGCGTGTGTTGCTTTTTGCTCAACTTGTCAACTGTCCTTGGTATGTTTTGCTTTGTGCTGAGCTTGTCGGCTGTCCTGGGTGAGGTTTGCTCTCCAGCCGTACTGGATATGTTTTGCTTTGCTCTTGATTTGCCAGCTGCCCTGGATATGTTTTGCTAGTGGAACGACTGGTTCGCCCGTTGTCAGTATAATGTGACCGGGTGGGGTGTGCTGCTGGGTGTCTTCGGTAGCATGCTTCAGTGAGGTAGCACTATAAATCGGCAAAAGTTCCGGCCTATCACAAGGAGACTTAACACGAACATACCGCAGCCTCCCAAAACACACATACGCACTCACCACACGCATGCATGTCGCACATACGGGAGGCCGTCCTTAAATGACCTTAGCTGTTAATAGGACGTTAAACAAAATAAACCAAACCAAAATTCCATAGTTATGGAATTCTGATTAAATTATTTTGTATCTTTTGCATAATAAATTTAGCAATATTTATGTTGTCATTACCTATGCAAAAGTGTATTTTACAAATGCATATTCACCTTATGGAAGGTTGACCTAAAAATAATGACATCCTACACCACCTCATTTACTCTTGGTATATAGAATATGAATATTAACCGAGGTAAATTACAAGTAAAATATTATAATCGTATGATTCTACACTGGTTTAAATAACTTCATCAATTAAATAGCTTCAACATGCTGATTGCGTATGTCATTATTTGTTCGCCCAATTATATTTATCTGTTGTGTCATTTGTGTTACTTCATTCTGTCTTTATTACCCGACCCTCTAAAATTCATGTATTGGCAAAACGCTTCGTTTTCTTTGACGGATGCTTAAATAATAATAAAGAACTGATGGAAATAATTTTTTCTAATTATTGGTATTATGGTAATGTTTTACTGGGTATATAATTTTAGAACATCAGACCCGACGTCAAATCCTTTGACCACGTACTGGTTTCTTGAAAATAAAAACAAGAAGTAAAACAATCTTTTGTTGGTTGGGATTTAATTGTTTTCCAATTAAAAAAATAGTGTACGTACTGTACAATCATATCTTTTACAATCTGAAAGATGGGTTAACTAATAAATACATGACTATAGTAACAATGGTGACATTACACTTATTAAATCGATATGACCTTCGACTTTATCCTGAGATTTGTTCAAATGAGTCATGTTATTTCACTCGGCAAACAATAAATAAGCACTGTTTACCAGCTAGGCTTCGAAACCTAATGAAAAGGAATATTTAATGACGTGCTGAACAGCTCGATAGTCTCAGTAATTGATATTGTATTAATGTCATGGAGATTCCAATTGTATAATTTAATCTTGCATGTAGCAAGCATTCTTATTGCCTTAAAATGTATTTTATCAGCAAATAGGGCAAAAAAGGACGTCGCCGTTTGCAAGGTCGCTTTTGACCGGGGAACGATTTTGTCAATAAAGTGAATTTTCCATGTATATAGTTAATTACGTTTTAAGGATTACATCAAATATAATTTTTATGTTATGGTGCTAAATATACATGCACGGTTATGGGACCAGAGTTTCATACCACGTAAGATGCGAGACGTTTTCGGGACAGATGTAGGTGTAGCTAAACGACAAATTGCTGCGTGAAAATATCAACAAATATAGTATACTTAGTGCAGTAGATAATGACAGCATCCTGTTTTGTAATTGTAATAAAGATGTACATGGATCATATTTATGACAGAAGTGTTTGATTTATATCATCTTAACCCTTGTATGAAGATGAACAAGACAGGACTGAAAAAAACAAAACAAATGATACTTTCCATTTAATGCAGATGAACATCCAGTACAATCAGGTTTACAGACTTCCATTGTTATATCTCATGGTGGCGTTGGACGAAATGACATGAAACAGATTGGCAGATTATGCGAATCTGCACTCTAGTCATGCTATTTCGCCCATACGAAATTCACTTCCAAGATTATGTAAGTAGTAATTTGATTGGTTAATCCAAAAGATCATCCTGACGTGACCTCTTATGCGATGTCGTTCGTTAGATGTTCACGTAACATAGTGAGAATGACCATCTAGATTTTAATAAGATTTGTAATTAGCTATCAGGACTGCAATTACTACATATTTTCGTTATTAAGGATCACACAATTCACGAGCATTAATATATATCTGTAATATTCCTGAACAGAAATTTAGTGGAGAGCATATGTAGTTTCACTAGGGCCGGTATCCCTTTTGTAAATAGACATATCCTTTTGTGTTTATTTTGATAATTTATGCAACGTTTAAACATTGTTTGCGAAAATTTGTCCAATTTGTCAACATTCATCTTTGTTTTCAATCCAAATGGTTTTCAGTGTTAAAACCCATGACTGAATTGAAAATAATATTGTCCCATACTAATATAAGAGCTACAGCCCTTTTATTCTTTTTCGACACCACAAGTACAATGTATTGTGTTGGCAAAAAGTAAACATTTTAGGCAGTATATCCGACGACGGAAGCAGCATCGACATTGTAATATATACAGATAAGTTTGCTGATAGTATTCATGTGTCTGAATATTAATATCAATAATGCTGTTAAAATTCATGTGCATAACTGTATATCCTGAACATTTTGAATAATGTTTTCGTGTGAACTATGTACCTTTCATATGTTGATTTTCTTTATTTGAACCATAATGCAGTTTTGACTAGGTTTGCATTGGTCAAATACAAAGTATACAGTTGTGTTGTTGTGTGATATAAAGTATGCGCGTTGGCCTTGCCCGATCACTAGATGCCAATTGGTGGGGCAAAATTCTTTGTTAACGAGATGAATGTTTGAATCGATTACAAAGTCTTTGTAAATGAATGTTATATAACGACTTCTCTAACAAAATGATAGGTTTCATGCATATCACTGGAGGGTCTCGCATTTCCCCATGGGCAGGGGTAATTATAATATAGGTGAAATTGACGGAAACTTCAATAATATGTTCCTTCCCTTTCTATGCGTAAAAGAGTCTGCGGTTATTTAAAAAAATATGTAAATTTCATTAGCCCAAGATCATTTAGTTCATTGCCGAGAAGGAATGAAGTTTACGTCTTGATTCTACTAATCACATTATCTGTCGACAAATTGTTCTCAGCAGATAACTTCAGTATTTATTGACTAGTTTACATGTGTCATGATGTTCACAAAAGTGCAAATTGAGGTGAAAAATCAAGGTCCAAAGGGAATTGCCAATGACAAAGTCTGTATCTTTTCACTGATGGATATTTTCTTATAACATGAGCAGTAAAGTTGATTAGAACTAAACATGTATTCACCTGATCAAAATAAATATAATATAACGAAGCATTGGTCATATAATAAAGAGGTCAACTTACCAAAGGTCAAGGTCACTGGATCGAAAGATTAGAGGTCAAGGTCAAAGCTTTGTCATTTCATTGATGAACATTTTATATCATAAATCAAACTTGAATGGAATCAAATAATAAGTCAAACAAACAAATTTCAAGGACACGTGGTCAAAGCTTAAAGTAACTGATGATCGTTTCTTATGCCAAAATTGGGTAAAATTAGTAGGAATTGAACAATATGAACCAGGGGCAAGGTTACTTGGACTAAGGTCATCGGCATATGTTTCACTAATATGTTTTAACCAAAAATTCAAATCGATGGCCCGAGAGGTGAATTGGAAAGGAAATCTCTGTAAATTACCCTGGCTGGTAAGCGAAATCAATTACTGGTTGAAATGTAAGTCAACTGAACAGAGGTTATTGTATCGGGGTCCAAATGGGCCAAGGTATTTTATTTCATTTTGTTCATCTGAAGAACGTTCTATTATGACATGAAAGTTCGTCGAAATTAAACAAGAAATAAACTGACCAAAGACCAAGTTCACCGAGTCAAAGGTCGATGACGAAATCGATCGCTAACAAAGGTCTCCGGTGTTCTCGAAGGAAATATACGTATTTCAGGGTTAACAAATCAAAGCTAACGATTTGGTTTGGTTTGGTTTATTTTGTTTAACGTCCTATTAACAGCTAAGGTCATTTAAGGACGACCTCCCGTGCGTGCTGCTGCCCCCATTGCATGATCGTAAGAGGCGACTAAATTTGGTATCTTATCTTTTCTCTTTCTGAACAACTTTCTTCTTCCAAATGTCTCCCTTGACAATGCCTCACTTTTGGCCTTTAGTTGAGCGTTCGCCCCTGTGAGGAAGGCTTTGGGTTCTGTCCCCTAGTCGAGACATACCAGAGTCTTTAAAAAATGTAAGTTGCTACTCCTGCTTAGCTCTCAGCATATTTGGAGTGGGAAGACTGGTTCGCCCGTTGTCAGTATAATGTGACCGGGTGGGGTGTGCTGCTGGGTGTCTTCGGCAGTATGCTTCAGTGAGGTTGCACTATAAATCGGCAAAAGTTCCGGCCTATCACAAGGAGACTTAACACGAACATACCGCAGCCTCCCAAAACACACATACGCACTCAACACACGCATACATGTCGCACGCACGGGAGGCCGTCCTTAAATGACCTTAGCTGTTAATAGGACGTTAAACAAAATAAACCAAACCAAACCAAAGCATGATCGTAAGAGGCGACTAAACTTGGGATATTATCTTTTCTCTTCTTTCTTAACAACTTTCTTCTTCCTATGTCTCCCTTCGCCGTTCGCCGCTGCGAGGAAGGCTTTGGGTTCTGTTCCCTAGCCCGAGACATACCAGAGTCTTTAAAAATGGTAGTTGCTACTCCAGTGGGACGACTGGTTCGCCCGTTGTCAGTATAATGTGACCGGGTGGGGTGCGCTGCTGGGTGTCTTCGACTTTAGTGAGATAGCACTATAAATCGGCAAAAGTTCCGGCCTATCACAAAGAGACTTAACACGAACATACCGCAGCCTCCCAAAGCACACATACGCACTTACCACAGGCATGAATGTCGCACGCACGTGTTCCCTTTTAGGCCTACATCTGTAGCAAGTCCAAGGGAAAATCGCCAACAAAAGAGGGTTGAGCACAGCTATTCCCCTGGTAACGGCACCATTTTGGACAGTTTAATGGGTGATGTACAGCAGGAGGTGGAACTGCCACCTGGAAATATTGATGACATTATTGAAATTCCTGGTGACGACACTGTCACAGAAACATTTGCTAGCACAGGGGCTCAATGCAACATAATTGGTGATTGTCGCATTCAGAACTACTCTAACAATCCAAAAGGTGTCTAACTATCATCATTTCATGTTTGTCTTTAATCGCCTTGGTCCTGCTGCTAGAGATCTAAATTACAAATGTACATCCCTCTCAGCAGAAGATCAGTTCTTTTTGACAATGATCAAACTACGTCAAGGCTCTGATGATTTTGAGCTTTCTGAGAAGTTCAGTGTTAGTGAGACAACTGTTTCCAAAGTAGTTATCACTTGGATCAACTTTTTGTACTTTCAACTAAAAGAGCTACCTATATGGCCTACTAGGGATACTGTTACAGAACACATGCCGATAGATTTTGGGAAAAAATTCAAAAGCACTAGAGTTATCCTTGATGCTACAGAGGTTACTATCCAGAAACCTTCCCATGTACAGGCCCAGAGTTTGTCTTGGTCCAGTTACAAACATAGAAACACTGTTAAAACTATGATTGGCTGTACACCTCGTGGCAGTAAGTCAATCATATGGGGGTTCAGCAAGTGATCGCCAGATAATAGAAAACTCTGAACTGTTAGATCCACAGAGAAACTTGTTTGAAAGGGGTGACAGTATTATGGCAGATAGGGGAATCATGGTACAGGATTTGTTTGCTACTCATGATGTTCATGTTAACACCCCGTCAATGTTGAAGGGGAAAACACAGTTAGAACCAGAGGAAGTGGTAAGAGATAGAAGAATTGCTTCTAAAAGAATTCACATTGAAAGAATTATTGGACTTGCTAAACGATACAAAATTATAGGAACACCACTGCCAGCTAGCAAACTCAAACTTGCATCAAGAATTATATATATTTGTTTTTCACTTCTAAATTTCAGAGCACCCTTGGTAGATAAAAATGCATAGCTATAGCTGATACATATTTCTTCTTTCTTGACATAAACTACTGTCCATTTTCCAAAAAATATTGAAAAAGGCAATGTTCAGAAATCCCTATGCCCACCACTAATCCGATTTAAATAGGCAATAGATTAGGGCAAGCCAGTTGGCATTAAATACAATGAGGAGATATTTATTAAACTTACATGAGCCTAGACAGTATCCCATACACAGAAATATTATATTATTTCTAGACTCTAGGAGATCTTATCAACAATCATGATACATTATATAATCTTCATTATGATGAGATATATCTCATAGTTTGGCAATGTCGCTTTGGGAATTATATTTGTAAATGCATGCTTTTGCTTGCCCTAACAGATACCTGGTACTCCTAGTTTTTGTAGAAAATCTTCATTGTTTTTGGAATTTCAGAAAGATTTTGGGACTTGATCCATTGACATGTACAGTATGAAACAGTGAGGTAAAATATTTCTAAAAGTGTAATCTAGTACATTTTTTTTAAGTATCCAGATACATACTTTAATCAAGGAAATATATATGTAGTCTTGATATTGAGCTATGTGTCTAATATAATTATCACATTTCTGAAATTGTCAGTTTTCTTTTACATATTACATATGGGATGCAATGTAAGACCTGAAGTGCTTCACATAAAATAGGTGTAGTTTGGGTAATAGACTGAATTAACGGTACTCTGCATCAAATGCTATCTTCTGTACAAACATGTCTACAAAAGTAAAAACAACAAAATAGCAGTACTTCCTTTTAGAAAGCAGCATCTGTCCTTGAATTTGGTCATAATACTTAGAATGCATGTTTAAACAAATATGTTTGTTGTCATCATATTGAAGGAATGGAAACATCTTCCCTGGCAAGATAGGTGATGTGCGACCTGCATATGGACACTTAATTTCCAGGATGCCATTTTCATCTATAATTCCATCTGGTGAAGCACCAAGATATGGGTATTGTGGGTCCACCAAAAGGCCCAGATACCTAATATTGGGCCTGTAGCAAGCTGGGGTGAAGGGCTACCAAGTTTGTTCAAATGAATAAAGTTGACCTTCATTCAAGGTCACAGGGGTCAAAAAGGCTAAAATCTTTAAACGACTTCTTCTCGATAACCAAGAGCCCCAGGGAATTGATATTGGGTCTGTAGCATGCTGGAGAGAAGGGCTACCAAGTTTGTTCAAATGAATGACCTTGACTTTCATTCAAGGTCACAGGGATCAAATATGCTAAAACAAAAATAAACGACGTCTTCTAAATAGCCAAAAGACCCAGGGACTTGATATTGGGTATGTGGCATGCTGGGGTAAAGGGCTCTCAAGTTTGTTCAAAAGAATGACCTTGACTTTCATTCAAGGTCACAGGAGTCAAAAGGCCTAAAATCTTTAAACAACTTCTTCTCAATAACCAAGAGTCCAAGGGAGTTGCTATTAGGTCTGTAGCATGCTGGGGTAAAGGGCCACAAAGTTTGTTAAAATAAATGACCTCGACCTACATTCAAGGTCACAGGAGTCAAAAAGGCTAAACTCTTTAAACGACTTCTTCTCAATAACCAAGAGTCCCAGAGACCTAATATTTGGCCTGTAGCATGCTGGGTTGAAGGGCTCCCAAGTTTGTTCAAATGAATGACCTTGACATTCATTCAAGGTCACCGGAGTCAAAAAGGCTAAAATATTTAAACGACTTCTTCTCAATAACAAAGAGTCCCAGAGACCTAATATTTGGCATGTATCATGCTGGGATGAAGGGCTCCCAAGTTTGTTCAAATGAATGACCTTGACCTTCATTCAAGGTCACCGGAGTCAAAAAGGCTAAAATATTTAAACGACTTCTTCTCAATAACCAAGAGTCCCAGGGAGTTGATATTGGGTCTGTAGCATGCTGGGGTAAAGGTCTACCAAGTTTGTTCAAATAAATTACGTTGACCTACATTCAAGGTCACAGGATTCAAAAAGGCTAAAATCTTTAATCGACTTCTTCTTAATAACCAAGAGTCCCAGAGACCTAATATTTGGCCTGTAGCATGCTGGGGTAAAGGGCTCTCAAGTTTGTTGAAATGAATGACCTTGACCTTCATTCAAGGTCACAGGAGTCCAAAAGGCTAAAATCTTTAAACGACTTCTCAATAACCAAGAGTCCCAGGGAGTTGATATTGGGTCTGTAGCATGCTGGGGTAAAGGGCTACCAAGTTTGTTCAAATAAATGACCTTGACCTTCATTCAAGGTCACAGCATTCAAATAGGCTAAAATCTTTAAACGACTTCTTCTCAATAACCAAGAGTCCCAGGGAGTTGATATTTGGCATGTTTTATGCTGGGGTGAAGGGCTCCCAAGTTTGTTCAAATAAATGACCTTGACTTACATTCAAGGTCACAGGAGTCCAAAGGCCTAAAATCTTTAAACGACTTCTCAATAACCAAGATTCCCAGAGACCTAATATTTGGCCTGTAGCATGCTGGGGTAAAGGGCTCTCAAGTTTGTTCAAATGAATGACCTTGACCTTCATGCAAGGTCACAGGAGTCCAAAAGGCTAAAATATTTAAACGACTTCTTTTCAAGAACCAAAAGGCCCAGGGAGTTGATATTGGGTCTGTAGCATGCTGGGGTGAAGGGCTCCCAAGTTTGTTCAAATGAATGACCTTGACCTTCATTCAAGGTCACCGGAGTCAAAAAGGCTAAAATCTTTAAACGACTTCTTCTCAATAACAAAGAGTCCAGAGACCTAATATTTGGCATGTAGCATGCTGGGTCGAAGGGCTCCGAAGTTTGTTCAAATGAATGACCTTGACCTTCATTCAAGGTCACAGGAGTCCAAAAGGCTAAAATGTTTAAACGACTTCTTTTCAATAACCAAGAGGCCCAGGGAGTTGATATTGGGTCTGTAGCATGCTGGGGTAAAGGTCTACCAGGTTTGTTCAAATAAATGACCTTGACCTACAATCAAGGTCACAGGAGTCAAAAAGGCTAAAATCTTTAAACGACTTTTTCTCAATAACCAAGAGTCCCAGGGAGTTGATATTTGGCATGTAGCATGCTGGGTCGAAGGGCTCCGAAGTTTGTTCAAATAAATGACCTTGACCTTCATTCAAAGTCACAGGAGTCCAAAAGGCTAAAATCTTTAAACGACTTCTTCTCAATAACCAAGAGTCCCAGAGACCTAATATTTGGCATGTAGCATGCTGGGGTGAAGGGCTCCCAAGTTTGTTCAAATAAATGACCTTGACCTTCATTCAAGGTCACCGGAGTCAAAAAGGCTAAAATCTTTAAACGACTTTTTCTCAATAACGAAGAGTCCCAGGGAGTTGATATTTGGCATGTTTTATGCTGGGGTGAAGGGCTCCCAAGTTTGTTCAAATAAATGACCTTGACCCACATTCAAGGTCACAGGAGTCAAAAGGCCTAAAATCTTTAAACGACTTCTTCTCAATAACCAAGATTCCCAGAGACCTAATATTTGGCCTTTAGCATGCTGGGGTAAAGGACTCTCAAGTTTGTTCAAATGAATGACCTTGACCTTCATTCAAGGTCACAGGAGTCCAAAAGGCTAAAATATTTAAACGACTTCTTTTCAATAACCAAGAGGCACAGGGAGTTGATATTGGGTCTGTAGCATGCTGGGGTGAAGGGCTCCCAAGTTTGTTCAAATGAATGACCTTGACTTTCATTCAAGGTCACCGGAGTCAAAAAGGCTAAAATCTTTACACGACTTCTTCTCAATAACAAAGAGTCCCAGAGACCTAATATTTGGCATGTAGCATGCTGGGGTGAAAGGCTCCCAAATTTTTTGTTCAAATGAATGACCTTGATCTTCATTCAAGGTCACCGGAGTCAAAAAGGCTAAAATATTTAAACGACTTCTTTTCAATAACCAAGAGGCCCAGGGAGTTGATATTGGGTCGGTAGCATGCTGGGGTAAAGGTCTACCAAGTTTGTTCAAATAAATGACCTTGACCTACAATCAAGGTCACAGGAGTCAAAAAGGCTAAAATCTTTAAACGACTTCTCAATAACCAAGAGTCCCAGAGACCTAATATTTGGCCTGTAGCATGCTGGGGTAAAGGGCTCTCAAGTTTGTTGACATCAATGACCTTGACCTTCATTCAAGGTCACAGGAGTCCAAAAGGCTAAAATCTTTAAACGACTTCTCAATAACCAAGAGTCCAAGAGACCTAATATTTGGCCTGTAGCATGCTGGGTTAAAGGGCTCTCAAGTTTGTTGAAATGAATGACCTTGACCTTCATTCAAGGTCACAGGAGTCCAAAAGGCTAAAATATTTAAACGACTTCTTCTCAATAACCAAGATTCCCAGGGAGTTGATATTGGGTGTGTAGCATGCTAGGGTAAAGTGCTCTCAAGTTTGTTCAAATGAATGACCTTGACCTTCATTCAAAGTCACAGGAGTCAAAAAGGCTAAAATCTTTAAACGACTTCTTCTCAATAACCAAGAGTCCCAGGGAGTTGATATTGGGTCTGTAGCATGCTGCGGTATTGGGTCTGTAGCATGCTGCGGTAAACCTAGTTTGTTCAAATGAATGATCTTGACCTTCAAGGTCACGTCGATCAAGTATGCTTAAATCTTTAAATGACTTTTAGTGAATAGCCAAAGTGCGGAGAGACATTATATTGGTCCTGTAGCATGGTTTCAAATAACTGCAGGATCCATTATGAAAAGATCACTGCATTGCAGGTGAGCGAATTGGGCCCATTGGGCCCTTGTTACCATGTTCCGTTGCTTTCGTATGAAGTACTCTAGATGAAAGAAGACTCTCGCACAGTTTTTCCATATTCCTTCTACATGTTGCATGTGTAATATCTCCAAATCTAGATGCGGTCACTCTCCACTTTCTCTCTTCCACCCATTTCTTGCATTTTGCTTGACATTTAGTCCTCGTCTCCAGATCTAAAGCATCTTCTTCAGTAACCTGCAATAGCAAATACATATACCCAGTAAATATATATAGGTTTTTAACTATATATATGTATATAAAATCTAGAAGTTTGATGGGCCTGTATCGCTCACATGTAATTCTCATTTCTGTGAACTACAAAGTGGGCCATAATCATTAAAACAGACTTTAATGATATCATTCCCCTGTACCTCATGATCTTTGTCAGAAGGTGTTATGACATTATGACAATGTTAGAAATTTTTGCTCTTGAAAGTAGATCACGATAAACTTACAAACATAATCCCAGCATGCTACTGGCCAAATAGTATGACGCTGTACCTCTTCGATATCAAGAAATTGAAAGTTGTACATGAGATGGATGCCAGATGCTGCATGTGTCTATACATTTTTCTTTACTGTAGGAAATCTCGGTCATTTTGAAATAATAAATGATTTTGAGAGATTTGGTAGCATTAAATTTGTCCCCGATGTCAGCAGCTATCAAAACTATATGTATACTTATAAGCTAATTAGTACATTTGATTAATTGAATTGTAGTGAATATAGGACTGCTTTGATAGCGTCACTGGACACTAACTTGAAGCATACAATGTGCATGCTAAGTTGGATGTATACATTTTCTCAAACCAAAACAGTAGTTGATACATACCTTTGTTGCTTTGTCAACTAAGTACTCTGTGAAGGGAAGTGGTAGATAGTCATGATCCAAAGCTGCTGCCTGCCATACAATGCAAATGTTATAGCAGTTAACCTGTCATCTGTTCTACTGTTTACTGTGTGCCTCCAATGCTACAGTATTTAACTAAAATAGAGCAATAACATAGTTAGTGAATCTTGATAATATTTCAATAAATTAATAATAATATGAAACAAATGATATGACTATTATTTTACCATTTCTTATGTGTACGGAGCATTAACAGCCGTTTTTTTAAGTTTAACACTGCAAAATCAAACTTACGGCTAGATAATGTACTTCACGATGTAATTCTCACGATATATATATAGACGTCACACTTCGCTCCCTGTGACAGCCAGAGATACTCATAAATACAATGTATCCGATTCGATCGTGTGGGATGATAAGATTATTTGATAGGAGCAAAGACCATGTGAATAACGATACCTAGTTCCTACTTTCACTTTCTCCCGATGACGGACGGTCTGATTTGTCAGCCGAAGGATGAGCGAAATGTAGTCGGAAAAACAATAAATGGAGGTATTTATTGAGTAGAAAAGTTGCATTGTGTTACCTTTCAACTAAATCAGTCTTTCGGCCATGGGTTGCAGCACTCCGTTTTCTCAACTCCGTCTTCAGTTGTGGTACCGACCAATGCTGAAAGCAGCCCGCCATCTTATAATCTGGCGTCGGTAGTTACCCCCTAGTAAACATGCGCCCCCTGGTGAGTAGTGTCGCGGCGGAAACCATTCACCCGGACATTATTTTTACAAATAGTAACATTGATTATGTATCGGGTAATTTTTAATGAAATGAATAATTATATACTAAACCGAGTTTTTAGTAAATAACTGTAGCGACTAAACAACAGCTGTCATGAATAAATATGGACAAAATTAGATGATCTGCCCACACATGGACATTGTATAAGACGCATAATATACGCAATTTGAATTCCAATCTAAGCCGACTGGCAGCTTTCAAACGCCAAGTTTGATTACAGGACCATGATCAGCGCAAATGTGCGTTGAAAGATACAGTACTGCAAAGCTTCTAAATGACCACGCCGAAACTCTACTCTTGAAGGGAGATGTATGTGATGAATTCAAAATCAGTTGTTTACAACTATAATTATATTTTAAAATATGAATACGCAGGATACAAGTAGGCAAGTTTTGTGAATATGAATGTTCTGCTTAGGCAAGTTTTGTTAATATGAATGTTTTGGTTTTCTTAAATTAAAAAAACAAACTAGAATCAACAGTTTCGTGTTATTGTTTCCCGGATACATATTCAGGCAAATGAGGTGTTTTTATTTCTTTATATTTATATATAGGTTTTGTAGCGATCGTTCGTTTGTCCGTCTTGCATCAACTTTCAACGGTTCTTATATTGGAACTATCGGATGACCGCTACCTACCAAGTTTGTTCGAATGAATGACCTTGACCTACTTTTTAGGTCATATGCGTTAAATGAATAAACAACAAAACTGTATCATTTACATAGTGGTTCAGATTGCTAGCTAATAATTTACTAAGAATAAGGGCGACTTAGTTTGTTCAAATAACTGACAACCTACTTTCAAAGTAATTAAATAAACAAGACAGCTTAGGTCATAATTGGTTTGGTTTGGTTTATTTTGTTTAAGGTCCTATTAACAATATTGAGCAAGAAGCCTGTAGGGATGAAATGCTGTAATATTGTTTAAATCAATTAACTTGCTATTCCTTAATTTAAATAAACAGTTAATTAGTTCAACATCTACATAAATAGCCTTTATCAACTTTCACTATGTTTAAGTAGCAGATGAGCGATACAGGCCCATTAATCCTCTTGTTAAGTTATGTGTTTTAATGGGAATTTGATGAAGTTGAACAGCTCATGTGGTCGGGGTGTCCTAGAATTCCGAGGTCCCGTGTTGGAGTCCTGGTCTACTTCTTGCATTTTGTCTCGTGCACATGTATTAAAATAAACTTATAAACTCCGAAAATCGTATCTTTACCAGATACCAAATACTATTGATATCGATTCTGTATCAGTTAGCTTGTAATAATTTAATCTCGTTTGAAAGGAGCAATTTCGATTGCTTAATCAATCGATGTCATCATTTACAAAAAAAATGATGTCATCTTTCAAGCGTTTTACTAGCTTAAAGTGTAGCACTATATTTTCTAAGATAAATGAGTTAATCAATTTAATTGCTTTTCTAAGGCGTTTGTGTATAGTGGCTTTAAGTATGAGGAATAACGTTAATTCATTTTTGTTATTAACCTATGACTTTGTTATTAACCTATGACTATCATCTTAACCGGGTACAGTTTATTGTATATCTCCATAACACAAACAATATATATAGAAGTAAATGCTTAAATGAAATCAAACAAAACAGTATCATTTAGCCGGGTTAAAACCTGTTTTGTCGGTTTGTGTTTGTTACCAGTTATTAGAGTTCCCAACATTTAATACAAAATAAAATATAATAAACATTACTACATCTACAATCGTTCTTACTTTATTGTGTATTATAGTGTTACATGCATCTCAACGAGGTGTATTACATTTTGATAATTGCGCTTGAAAATTATTTCTAATTAATAATCTAGAATTAGTTAGAATTTGATTCGCTTAAAATATTTAAGACGCGTTTAAAAGCTAATGACCACGCAATGATCAAGACAGGACTTCTCGCTACCTTGTTTATATCGGCGAATTTTACCTTATTATGGATTTTTATTGGTATCATACTATGCATAATTTGTTAGTACAAGGTCATTTAAGGAGTATTAGTCTGTACAACACGATATATAAGCCTAGTGTTTTGGCGAGTCGTCGTTGCGTATTTGGTAAACAGTAATATGAATTTATTGGCTTCGGCTAAGGAAAATAGTGTCTTTGATAAGACACAATTTAAACATATCTTTCGTCATTGGTTTTTCTATTCTTTGATATTTTTTATATTAAATACAATGTAGATTTTGGATATTAAAGCTGTTGAAACTTCATCCATAGCAGAAATAAGTTTTAAATAAAAAAGGGTACATTTTGATGTAAATATTGTGAATATGAAATATAAAGTTAATTTTAGTGTAGATGAACATTACATATATGATCTTACGTGTTATCCTGTAATACGAGGGCCGATTAAAAAGTTTTGAGCCTTGTATTAAAGAGGTAATTAAGGATGTTCTTTAAGTCCTACTATTCTCTGACTATAAAGGTCTTAGTACCCAAGGACTGTTCTTATTTGGTTAGTTTATATCGACCAGGTAGCACTCAAATGTAAATAAGACAAGCGGCTTTTGCAAAATGGACAAAATCGGTTGAGGTTACGGTGAAAGTGTCTATCATTGCCATGGCTGCCATTCATGATTGTGGCTTTTTATTGAGCATCCGCCTAATTCATAGTATTATATAGTATATAATGGGCTTACCGTTTGTACAAAGCTGCCGCAAGTCACATGAACAACAGCCACCGAGACCAGGACGATAGCATCAAGTCTCGTCATGTTTGGTTCATTTTGGAAAACATTGTGACCAAATATCCACATGATTTATATACTATATGATTGCATACATACACGAATTAATTTGGATATATGAATATATATATCAAAATGATCCATAAAGATGTCAAAAGAAAGAAACGCATTTGTTGAATATGTTCTGATTAATTTCGGTATTATGAAATACTCGAAATTGACCTTGTACAAAACGTGATTGCTATTAAGATGAATAGTGACCGCCCACGTCTGCGTCTAGGATAAGTTAGGCATTTTGGAGGAACCAAATTTTATAAGTATGTAGCTTTGATATGATCCTTGAGGTAAATTATTACATCGAACATAGTTTTAACTATATTTTTTTCTTTTATATTTGCTGTAGTTTATTTAATTTTTGAACCGCTTTTAGACAAATATGTTGCTTTGATATAACTTTATTTAAAACTCAAAAAATATATATAACGTACTCAAAATTTAACAAATTTTGTTTGAGAAACAAATAGTTCTTTTAATAAATGATAAATATGACAATTCGATTCGATGTATATTGATAGATTGTGTTAAGACTACATTTTATAAATACGTTGGAATTAGTGTTAGCTGATGAGACATTACCATCAAGGCAACTTAAACAATTTAGCGCATGTTTTAAAAAGACGGATATGATTTTATTCAAGATCGTTGAAAGAAAATGTTAACAAGTTAGAAGTGTTGATATATAGACTCGAATAGGGGGTGCGTGTACATATTCCATTAGTGATTGATTGCATCAAAACATTTTCTCTTCTGTCTCTAGTTATGTATCCATATTTTGTCAACGACATTACATTTTCAATCTAATTAAAATATAGATGGTCATTCTCAGTACGTTACATGAACATATAACACCATTCAATAAGTGGTTACGTTCTGATGACCTTTGAGATATCTGTATTTCACTTTCATGGCGAATTGTCAATTTTTCGATGTCATCGAATCAAAACATTTCGTCAGAGCATGCTTCTGAAGCAAGCCATTTCGGCACAGCATGTATAAACATGCAGCTTTATGCTTTCTCGGACGAAATGACTTTAAACGAATTGACAAATTATGCAAGCTATGCACTCTAGTTATGCTAATTCGGACATATAAAATTCACTTCCAAGATTCCAAGTATTCAATTGATTGGCTAATCCAAAAGGTCATCTGACGTTACCCCTTATGGGATGTTGTTAGATATTCAAGTAACGTAGTGAAAATGACCATCTTGATTTAATTAGATTGTTACATTTTGATAATGTGTTAACATTCATATGTACTAATTCCATAGTATTCCATTACGTTATCAATACGTTTCCTGTTCAGTATTGCAGAGGCTGTCCTCCTTAATTGTCAATTAAAAAAGAAAAACACAAATAACAGCATTTCTTTAATCTACAAACATCATACAAAGATAACGGTCGGTGTTGAATGTGTGTGCTTGTTTTCTGTGTATGAACATATTGGTCACGAAGCTACATTACAAGAAAGTGTCTGCCTCCGTTCGACTGCTTTCTTTGTTAAGCGATAGAAGGTATCTTTATATTGCTTTCGTTTTCGAATGATTATTTTCGTAAAAACATTAATTCGACAAAAACACCCGCAAAAATAAAATGTCCTAAGACCTGTTTCATATTACAAAAACAATTTGAATATGTATCAAAATAATTAGGTCATTCGTTTAAAAAGTAATAGTATATTTGACTGATGGAGTGGATCAGAATAAACTAGAATTTATTGTGTTATAGACTAAAACGCTGATTGTAATCCTGAACATGATCGCATAAGTAAACACCCAATACTTGCAGGAATCGACAAAAATATTGAGGTTAACTCGTGTTAGTGTTTCTTCCTTAAATGTTTCAAATGGGAAAAGACAGTTTGGTTTGGTTTTGTTTATTTTGTTAAACGTCCTATTAACAGCTAAGGTCATTTAAGGACGGCCTCCACCAGTCTCATTACCCTGATTTCGTTAGAAAGGATAGCTTTAAAACATTTTGCAAACAAACAAAATCTTAGGCTTTAGTATAGGTATAATTCCATGTTTAAGATATATTTAAAAATAGAAATATTACAGAATTTGAAGGTCTCAATTTGCCGCCATGTCAGACCTTACTAATGATCGCTCCCTAAGTAGTATTCAGTATTCATTGCATTCTGATAAAATGACACTTTTGCTAAAAAATTACAAATGCACATCCCAACCAATACTAGATTTATTTCCAATTGAATAATTAATTACCCGCTGTCAATTTTCTCTGAAGAGAGGCATATCGGGTTTTATTTTCAAAACGAATTTAAAGTGTTATATTTTACGTGACAAAAGCACGGCGAAAGACCTTAATCACAATTAAAACAAAAAACGAAAACAAAATCAGCCTATGGCACATGCAGGATTTTGGTTTGGTTTATTTTGTTTAACGTCCTATTAACAGCTAAGGTAATTTAAGGACGGCCTCCCGTGCGTGCGACATGCATGCATGTGGTGAGTGCGTATGTGTGTTTTGGGAGGCTGCGGTATGTTCGTGTTAAGTCTCCTTGTGATAGGCCGGAACTTTTCCGATTTATAGTGCTATGTCACTGAAGCATACTGCCGAAGACACCCAGCAGCACATCCCACCCGCTCACATTATACTGACAACGGGCGAACCAGTTTAGTTGAGCGTTCGCCCCTGTGAGGAAGGCTTTGGGTTCTGTCCCCTGGCCGAGACATACAAGAGTCCTTCAAAATGGTAGTTGCTACTCCTGCTTAGCGCTCAGTATATTTGGAGTGGAACGACTGGTTCGCCCGTTGTCAGTATAATGTGACCGGGTGGGGTGTGCTATTGGGTGACTTCGGCAGTATGCTTCAGTGAGGTAGCACTATAAATATCACAAGGAGACTTAACACGAACATACCGCAGCCTCCCAAAACACACATACGCACTCAACACACGCATGCATGTCGCACGCACGGGAGGCCGTCCTTAAATGACCTTAGCTGTTAATAGGACGTTAAACAGTATAAACCAAACCAAACCAAATCGTCAAACTCCAAATATGCTGAGCGCTAAGCAGGAGTAGCAACTACCATTTTGAAAGACTCTGGTATGTCTCGGCCAGGGGACAGAACCCAAAGCCTTCCTCACAGGGACGAACGCTCAACTAAAGGCCAAAAGTGAGGCATTGTCAAGGGAGACATTAGGAAGAAGAAAGTTGCTCAGAAAGAAGAGAAAAGATAAGATCCCAAGTTTAGTCGCCTCCTACGATCATGCAATGGGGGCAGCAAGAATTGCACATGAAGGAAAACACCAAAAAATGTCAGTAGCGTGAAATGTGTTGTCGACAGGACCAGTTATCGAGGTTACGAAATTGTCCTGAAATATGCCTATCATCAATTTGATTTTCTATTTTATAAATATGTATATGCTATTTACTGCAATTATATCATATAATACATCCAACAAGACACTCCGCCGGGTCACATTATACTGACAACTGCAAAACAAGTCGCCCTATCCAAAAACGCTGAGCAATAAGGAGGAATAGGTACTTCCAATTATAGAGACTCTACCATGTCTCAACCAGCAAACAGAACCCAAACTTGAATACTGGAGACATCATTATTTTATCAATTGTGAAAGTGCCATTTTATTTTTGGCATGTTTGGCAGAGGTACATGTACATGTAAGTCCCGAGGAGGTATTTCGATTGAAGAGACAGTATGTTAAGTGAGTATATTTACATTCTGTGTTGCATTTGCCTATATGTCGTTAGTAAACCAAATTGTATTCATGAGACTGTATACTACAATTTACAGTGATGAGGTCAGTGTATGAAGACAGTGACAAGTCTCCAATATAAACAAACATGGCCGCCAGTAACAAATAAACAAAGCTAGCATATTTTAAAAGTTTAAATTTTCCTTTCAAGTCAAAATATATGGTAAAAAATTAAAAACAAATTGCAAATAAAATCACAAAAATAAAAAAAGAATCCCACAATAAAAAAAAACAATATTGGCACTATTCCAATACGAAATTACCATATATCACTTTTAAAAACGTCGTCTGCTACTGCAAATAGCCGGCAGCCGGTCATGGATTCATCACAAGAAATGTATTTATCTCCTGTGGACAGAGGGGAATTTCATCTGCAATTCCCAGGGGGATTTTCTCCAAACACTAATAATGATACATCAGATGAAATATTCCAAAGTGGAACGGGTTTGAGCGATAGCGAGGAAAACCTCTTGCTAAGTATGGATTTAGAGGACATAGAGCATCTTGCACAAGCAGAAAATTCAGCCTCGAATGTTTTGAATGAAATTGATATTAAGGAGATGCAAAATAGCTTGCAAAATGCTTCATTTGATGAGCTACCACCGCCGGAAACGCCGTGTATACCAACGTCTGCCAGATTCCATAAATCATCAGTCGAAGAGATCGAAAACATGTTCAAAGAACGCCAGTCAAACAACACAAAAAAGAATACAACATGGGGGATGAAAGTCTTTCAAGGTATATAGGCTAGATCTATTTGAAGTCAACAATATACCGTGTAATTGAGAGTGCCTCTAGCTAAAACAGACGGAAAGTTCAATTTATTTCACGAACTATGTGCCGTTACATTTGTTAAGAAAACTCATTTTTAGTTAACCTATTATAAGAGTTATTTCCCTTCGACTGTAAATGCGGTTTTGCTATTTTCGCGCCACCGAGAACTCTTTAGTGAAGAGGGTCAGAAAGAGTGCTAGTAAACTAAACCATGATGTGATAAGCTGTGCGGCGAGCGTTTGGGGAAGTTTTCCGAAGTTTGGGAGACCATAATGTAAGTTTTATAGGTATTATTATTATGAACATGTTGTAATATGCTGCAATAGAGAATGCTGTAATGTTACTGTCGGAAATCAGTCATAATAAACCCTGGCATTTGTCGCGATAAACAATGCCATGTGGTGGAGTCATTTCGCCCATATATTTCCAGTCACAATTTGTGTAGAATTTGGGTCGAGTTGACCTAGTCATATGTAAGTGATATGATATTAAGTACTTAATAAGCTTTACCAATGTATGAGAATTGTATGTTTTCGTCTAGAATAATATTCAGTTGAAATAAATTAGGTTTGGTTTGAAATTGATCAGTTTATAGTATAGAATGTGTGTTGAGTACAAAGGCACATTGTTATTAATGATCAAGTCACATTGATAGTCAATCTACTCGTAGTTAGGTACTTTTCAAGTACATTTCAAGTTTGTTTTTAAGTACATTTCAAGTTTGTTCAAGTACATTTCAAGTTGAGTTGTATTGTGAAATATCAGTCAAGATACTTTGTAAGTCTAGTTATTATTCTAAAACAGCTTTATTTCTGTTTGTTACAGTCCTTTACTACTACTATGGAATAAATTACTAAGCACTTAAAGCAGTTGTCTCGGGTATTTTGTTATCGCCCTGATCTCGTGCAAGTACAGTAAAGGAATTACCAATTACCTCCCTTTTTGCTGTCCGGAATTCTCTCGAGTAAATGGAACACAGATGTCATGGCCAGCCATCCAGGAAAAGAAACCGACTTTGCTCAACATCAGTCGGCTACTAGTGAACGACGACTCATTACCATGACTGAAAAGGCTGCAGAATTGTTCTCAGAAACACTTCAAGATAAATTACACGCAGCATGGGTCGCAGTCCAAAATGAATTGGAACTAGGATCAAAATGTGAGGGTAACACAGAACTCTTAAAGAAAGCGCACTCTTCAATATGCTTAGCATACGCAAGTTATCGCTTAGTATCTCGTGAGTATGTTTCCTTCCTTGACGGTTCAAGGTCAAAGGAGGGCGAAAAACGTTTACAACGACATGATACTGACTCAATGATGATCTTGTGAGTAAATTTCTGCAGGGAATTGAGACAAAAAGGACACAAATGGACATTGATGAGACTAGGTCAACATCAAGAAGGTCACCAGGTTCAAGGTCATCAGCAAGGTCACAGGGTTCAAGTACAAACTCATTTATTAAAGCAAAAGCAAAGGCTGAAGCTGCTAGACCAGGGATTGCGTTTACTGAGAAAAGGGCTTTGCTTCTCAAACAGCAGGCTATTTTAAAGGAATAAGAAGCCCTATCAGTAGCACAGGCAGAAAGAAAATGCCAAGAAATCGAGGCTGATCTACAACTGTTGCAGGATCGAAAGATGTGTGCAGAGGCAGAAGCCGAGCTGGAAGCATTGGAGTCGCACAAAAGCTTCCTTATTACCTCCAAGGAAAATGGACTCAAAAGGCGACGAAATACATGAAGGCATATGGTGTCGCCTATCCACCATTCTCAGTTTTTTTGTGACTTTGTGAACGAGATGAGTTCTATGCTTAATAATCCAAGCTTCCATGTATGACGACACATCTGTCACCAGAGACAGCACAAACAAGGGCAATTTCAATAGTACCAGACCATCAAAGGTTAAGTCCTATAAAACAGAAGTTGAAACCGTTAAAGATGTTCATGCGATGGGCAAGAATAAACCTACGTGTCCATTTCACAACATTGAGGGGCATTCACTCAATTATTGTCGTACCTTTAAATCAAAACCATTGAATGTGAGGAAAAGGTTTATCAGAGACAAGGGTTTATGTTTCAAATGCTGTGAGAAATCCGACCATATTGCCAAAATGTGTGGAGTGAATGTAACATGTAGTGTTTGTGACAGCAACAGTCATCCGACAGCCTTACACGCTCATGGCGGGGAGAGAAAAGAAAATACAGAGACCAGCAGTACATACGGTCAACGAGTTGAGGATATTAAGACGGCATTCTCCAGAGTTTGTGGTGAGGTCAACTCATCTGGGAAATCCTGTGCTAAAGTAGTACTAGTCAAAGTTCACCCGAAGGACTCTCCAGAGAGAACTTTCCAAATGTATGCCTTGATCGATGATCAAAGTAACAGATCTCTTGCCAAACCAGAATTCTTCTCGATGTTTTACGATGAGAATTATAGCGAGGTACGCTATTCCTTGTCCTGAGCAGGAGTGATTGAAACATCAGGCCGTAGGACGGAAACTGCAGGATTCATTATCCAAGACCTTGAGGGCAAATCATCATCTATTGAGCTACCCAGCCTAACAGAGTGTAGTGAAATTCCAGATGTCAGAGAAGAAATACCAACACCAAATGTTGCCAGAAAAAAATTCACACCTTCAGGAAATTGCATCGAAAATCCCAGAGCTCGATGACAAATCTCAAATACTATTACTTTTAGGGAGAGATCTACCTGAAGCCCACCATGTTCTAGAACAGAGGACTGGTTGCAGAGGATCACCATACGCACATAGATTGCATCTTGGCTGGGTTATCGTTGGCGAGACTTGCCTGGGCCAAGTTCATAGATCTGGATCAGATGTTTTCAATGTCAAGAAAACATATGTCCTTAAAGATGGAAGACATTCTATGTTTTCACCCTGTGAAAACCGCTTTGAACTTAAGGAAAACAAAAACAGTGATGACGTGTTTAAGATAACAAAGCACGACAACAAGGTGGGATTGTCAGTGGACGACAAACAATTCCTGGAAACTATGGACAAAGATTTCAGGAAAGAACACAACGGTAATTGGAGTGCTCCACTTCCGTTTCGCACAATGAGGCCGAGATTGCCAAACAATTGGAACATGGCGCGCAACTTGTCAGCTAGCTTAAGGAGGGATCTTGCAAAATTGGAACATTTCGTAACATTTATGAAACGAATGTTTGACAACAACCACGCAGAGTTAGCTCCCCTTATGACTTCAGATGAGGAAGGTTAGTATCTGCCTATCTTTGGGGTGTACCACCCAAAGAAAAGAGACCAAATACGTGTTTTATTTGATTCATCAGCAAAATACAACGGTCTCTCATTGAATAGTGTTTTGATGTCCGGGCCAGATCTCACCAACAACTTATTAGGAGTTCTCATGACGTTCAGACGAGAACCTATTGGTGTGACAGCAGATATTCAACAGATGTTTTACCAGTTTAGGGTAGAAGAAGAACATCGTAACTTCCTGCGATTCTTCTGGTTTAAAGACATCAATCCCGACCTAGAACTTGTAGAATATAGCATGTGTGTACATGTCTTTGGAAATAGTCCGTCTCCTGCGATAGCTACATATGGCCTTCACAAAAGTGCGGAAGCAGTTCAGGAGATCTACGGCGAGGATGTGACAGCGTTTGTACATAAGGACTTTTATGTCGATGACGGCCTGGCTTCGTTTTCAAATGTTGAAACTGCTATAGATGTGATGCAACGTACACAGAATGCATTGGCTTTTGGAGGAAATTTGCGCCTACATAAGATAGTCTCAAATAGTATGGATGTCATGAGTGCCTTTCCAAAGGAAGGTCTAGCTGGGGATCTAAAAAACTATGTCAACAAGGCTTACCCCTACAAAGGAGCTTAGGGTTGACATGGGATTTGAACTCTGATAACTTTAAGTTCATTATACCGGATGAGGTAGCTAACAGGAAGTACACCAGGAGAGGAGTTTTATCCACACTCAACAGCATTTACGATCCTCTGGGTTTCATCTCGCCAGTAGTGGTTCATGGAAGGATCTTAATGAGGGATATGATAACAGAACAGACAGACTGGGATAAACCATTGGACATACAATACAAAGAAGGTTGGGTTAAATGGTGTCAATCTTTGAAGGATTTGGAGGACTTGTCAATTTCTCGGACATACCTCCCAACTACCCTGTCCAGCACTTCAGAACAGGAAGTGCACATATTTTCGGATGCTTCAGAGAAGGCGATTTGCGCAGTGGCATACATGAAAGCAACAGACATAAATGGAGACACTCATGTTGGATTCATTATTGGAAAATCCAAAGTATCACCAAAGCACGGTCACACAATACCTAGGCTAGAATTATGCGCAGCAGTCATTGCGGTAGAGCTTTCAGAGACTGTGTCGGAACATTTGTGCTTTCCTGTCGAGCAGATGAAGTTCTATACCGATAGTAAAGTCGTGTTAGGGTACATCAATAACCGCGTCAGGCGTTTCTATGTTTATGTTATGAATCGTGTCAACAGGATTCTGAGGACGACTCTACCTGAACAGTGGAGTTACGTGTCAACCAATGACAACCCGGCAGACTTAGGAACACACCAGTCTCATCTCATCTGCTGGATTGTAGTGATTGGATTCGAGGTCCAGAATGTATTCGTACCTGTGAATTGACCTCTGATGAAACATTTCAGCTCCAATACCCCGAAAAGGACTCCGAAATTCGTCCTGAAGATGAACACCATGAGTACGATCTTGGCACCAAACGTTTGGAGAAATTTTCGCATTGGGAAAACTTGGTAATGCTATCATGTTCCTGAAGAGTTTTGCCCAGAGACTATCAGTTAAGAAATGCAGCATGAGATCTACACTGGGAGTGAAAACCGATTGCACAGGATTTGAGAGCTTCCGCCGAGAGACTCATTATAATAGAAATACGGAGAGAGGCATTCAGTAGGGAAATAGATTGTTTACTGAATGGCAAGGAGCTCCAGAAGGACAGTAGTATCCTGAGTTTGAATCCTTTCATTGACAATGATGGTATTGTTAGGATTGGAGGACGCTTCAACAATGCTGACCCCAGCAAAATGGAGAAAAATCCTGTTTTGATCCCTAGACTTCATCATGTAGCAACATTGTTAATTCGTCACCATCACGACAAAGTCAGACGCCTTCTGACTGAAGGAGCTATACGAAACGCTGGGTTTTGGATCGTTGGATGTCGACGCATGATAAACTCGTATCTTCGTAAGTGTGTCCGGTGTTTGAAATTACGAGGAAAGCAACACTTTCCTAAGATGGCCGATCTCCCATGCGATCGGTTGGATCCAGCTCCCCCATTCAGTTTCATTGGAATAGACATTTTCGGACCTTGGACTGTCCTCAGTAGGAAAACGCGTGGTGGTCAGGCACATTCGAAGAGATGGGCTGTGATTCAAGAAATGACATCATCCAGCTTCATAAACGCACTTCGTCGTTTCATTTCTTTAAGAGGAGAGATCAAACTCATTCGATCGGATTGTGGAACCAACTTTGTTGGAGCGGCAAAAGATATTGGCGCAAACATTATTGATATCGAAGAACCCAATCTTAAAGCTTTCTTAGCACAGAAAGGCATCTCTTGAATGTTCAACCCGCCTCACTCATCCCACATGGGTGGGGTCTGGAAGCGTCTGATTGACATTTTGCGGAGAATTCTTGATTCACTCCTTTTGGATGTTCAGCACAAAAACCTTACACATGAAGTCCTCTCTACATTCATGGCAGAGGTTTGTTCCATTATAAACGCGAGGCCCCTTACAGGTGTTCCATCGGACCCCGACTCTCCTATGCCACTGACACCATCAACCTTGTTGACATTGAAGACGAATCATGCAGTGGAGTCCTTCTGTATTGAGGAATTCTCTCCGATGGATCAACAACTCGCGAACTGCTTCTGGAAAAGGTGGAAGAATGAATTTCTTTCATCGCTACAGGCAAGACGGAAGTGGCAGAACGAAAGCAAAAATGTTACTGAAGGAGACATTGTTCTCGTCCGAGACAAAACGCTACATCGTAACGAGTGGCCAATGGCCGTCATTAGTAAAGCCATTTCTAGTGAAGATGGTCGCGTCCGCAAGGTGGAAGTTTAACCTAATCGATGTGAACAATTTAGCGGAAGCCCTCCAACAATTCTATGCTGAAGCGAGACCCAAAGACCCAGAGAACAAACAATATCACAAGAACACACTTATAAACATTCGGGGGGCAATAAACAGACATTTGACTGATATACATAGAGACATGAACATAATAAGAGACAAGCAATTCAAACGTGCTAACGGGGTATTAGACGGCCTGTTAAAACAGCGCGCACGAAGTGGCACATTAAAACCTACTAATCATAAAACTATCATTGAAAAAGATCACACATTGAAAAAATATCTACTTAACTTCAAAATAGAATAGATGTCGTAATAATTATAATTAACAAATTTATTAATTAATTAGCATGGTCATTGTGAAGTGACTCACTATAAGATAAAATTTTTGAATCTTTTAGACTTCCCTATAAAGTAATGAATGTTATTTAGAATTTGCCTATTTATGAAAACATTACAGTTAGGACATCCATATAGGAAAATGTCAATACTAATATGGTTATGATCATGTGTATAATTATTAAGAACTTGAAAAAGATTATTACGTAGATCATTGTAAAAGCGACATTCAAAGAAAAAGTGAGAAACTATCTCAAGTGCGTCTGAGCAGTTACAAGCAGGACTGTCTGTGAGGTGGTCATGATGTAAATCAAATTTTAAATCACTGCAATAATTTATCTAATTACCCACATTGTTCATGTTATTACTTTTACAAACTGAATGTCATGAGTTTCCTGACCAAGCATCATGACTCTCGTGCTTTTTATTTCAGCATTCTGCAAACCAATTCACTGTAGTATTATTTACATAACTAAAGCAGAAGGTAGTGCATTATGTCTAATGGCAAACAATTACTTCTTTGCCAAGTGCTTTTTGTGAACATAATGAAGTGTTACAAACAGCAGAAGTAAATTGTATCAAATATTTATTAAATCATATCATATTAAATGAAATACAGTGGTTACAAAAGCATCAATTTGTTATTCAGCATAGGGAGATAACAGGTCTTTATTTGCAAAATAAGCGCAAAGCGAGATGGGTCACACAGATACTCATCTTTGATTGGTTACAAAATGGCAAGCGGCCTGCATGATTTTGTATTCTATTAATTCCTCCATTTTACATGGAGTCACAACACCAACAAAATCTTACAATCCGATTATGCATGGTTTTATGTTATCATAACATCTTGAAATATATGTCAAATGTGTTGCTTTATATAAGTAAGAGATCGGAAACAATGCATAAAAAATACAGTCTATTGATGAACAAGGAATAAGTCTAACTAGAAATTGTTGGCTAACAATTTGACGGGCTTTTCACCTACTTAGTATAAATGACCTAAAGGCTTGGTTTTTCCAAACGTAAAACACTATTTTAGAACACTTGATAGGTCATCCACATTCTAGTTTTTAGCTCACCTGGTCCGTCGTCCGTCCGTCAACTTTTCCTTTAAATCGCTACTAGTCCTAAACTACTCGGTGGATTTTGACCAAATTTGGTCTGATGCATCCTTGGGTGAAGGGGAACTAATTTTGTATAAACGGTGGGTCTGCCCCCCCCCCCCCCCCCCCAGGGGCCTTAGGGGCGGGGCCCAATAGGGGAAATATAGCAAATTCTTTAAAATCCTTCTTCTGTAGAAATGAAGGGATTTAATTCATATTTGGTCTGAAGCATCCTTGGGTGAAGGGAAACCAATTTTGTATAAACGGTGAGTCTTGCCCCCCAGGGTTTGGTTTGGTTTGGTTTATTTTGTTTAACGTCCTATTAACATCTAAGGTCATTTAAGGACGGCCTCCCGTGCGTGCGACATGTATGCGTGCGTGGTACGTATGTGTGCTTTGGGAGGCTGCAGTATGTTCGTGTTAAGTCTCCTTGTGATAGGCCGGAACTTTTGCCGATTTAAAGTGCTATCTCACTGAAGCATACTGCCGAAGACACCCAGCAGCACACCCCACCCGGTCACATTATACTGACAACGGGCCAACCAGTCGTCCCACTCCAAATATGCTGAGCGCTAAGCAGGAGTAGCAACTACCATTTTTAAAGACTCTGGTATGTCTCGGCTAGGGGACAGAACCCAAAACCTTCCTCACAGCGGCGAACGCTCAACTTAAGGCCAAAAGTGAGGCATTGTCAAGGGAGACATTAGGAAGAAGAAAGTTGTTAAGAAAGAAGAGAAAAGATAAGATCCCAAGTTTAGTCGCCTCTTACGATCATGCAATGGGGGCAGCAGGGGCCTGGGGGTGGGGCTCAATAGGGGAATATAGCATATTCTATAAAATCATTCTTCTTCTGCAGGAATAAAGGGATTTGATCCATGTTTGGTCTGAAGCATCCTTGGGTGAAGGCCCATTGCAATGGGCCTCTTGTATGTTGCTCAGTCAGGTAGTAACCAACTACTACAAGGAGACCCAGCCTCAGACTTAGAGATGCTACTTATTTTTCAGAAACCGGCAAACTGGTTTACACTGCTACTGTGTACCTTATAAGAAGTTTAAGGCATTCATTTAAAAAGAAAACATTATTTATTTTTCTTGGTAAGCTTCATTTTCATAAATTATTGCTCCATTTCCTGGATGGCATGTGGACAGACAGGCCTACTGCATGTTGTTCAGAGGTAGTCACTAACTACTACAAGGAGACTCTGCCTCCAACTGACTCAGCTGGCTATTCACAGGGTGATAAACAAAGCTAACAAAGCATATATATATAAGAGTAAGAGATAATTGCCACTTAATTTTCAGAAACTGGGCAAACTGGTGTAAACTGCTACCTGATAAAAGGTTGAAAAAAAGTTATTTAAAAATAAAAACATGATTTATTATGCATGGTTAAGCTTCCTTTATATGAATTATTGTTCAAATTCACATAAAACAATTTAAAACTTGCTAATTACCTAATTTTTTGCAAGTGTGATTTATTAACAATTTTCTCCAGGATTAATATTGGGGCCAGTCAATTTCCATCAAATCTTGCATATTCCTATCTGAAAGAATTAATCCTATTTTTTTCGAGGATATTTGTCCAAATTTAGATATTGTCGGATTGCAATGAAATTTAGTATGTAGGTACATCATGGGACACCGTTTACTTGTAACCTCACTTTAACCTTTTTTTAAAAACAAAATGACTGCCATTTCCCAGCCTCTAATTGGTCCAAATTAAGATATTGTCCGATTTTAATGAAATTTGATATTTAGGTATATCATGGGACACCGGTTTCTCTGGTCACCTCAGTTTCACGTTTTACCAAAATGGTCGTCATTTCCTGGCCTCTGATTGGTCCAAATTTAGATATTGCCTGATTTCAATAAAATAGGGGTATTATGGGACAGCAAATTCAACTTTATGGGTTTCATTTCCTTGGCAACAAGATAGTTTTACGTCCTATTAAAAGCCAGGGTCATTTAAGGACGTGCCTGGTTTTGGTGGTGGAGGAAAGCTGGAGTACCCGGAGAAAAACCACCGATCTACGGTCAGTACCAGGAAACTGCCCCACGTGGGTTTCGAACTCGCAACCCTGAGATAGACAGCTAGTGTTAAAATGTTGGGACACCTTAATCACCCTGCCCCCGCGCCCCAACAATAAACACAGTCTTCTCATTGGTTGAAATTTAGATATTGAGCGATATTGATGAAAACTGATGAAACAGAGTTATCGCCCCTCACTACGCTTCATTTTTTCGGTGACATCCTTCAGGTGTCACCCAACTAGTAACGACTGTTGTGGAAAAGCTTACTTTTTTTTCCCGTGCGGTGTTTAAAGCCATTGTGTCTCGCTAGACAGCGATACACCGGCTGCTATACTACCTATGGCTGTGTACGATGTGTTTCTGTCAGAGCATATGTATGCGATTCTGACATTTTCCAGGTGCATGCGTCCTGATATTAAATGTCTGCTCGAAATGTATATCATATACGTAAAGGTGTCATTCCAGTGGAACTATATTTTTGAGTTACCTAAGTAATTAGCCTTATTTATGCTTTTCATGGTTATGATCCTAGTGTATATAATACATTTTCATTGTCACCATTTTGATTGCCATTTTCAATCATATACGTCGTCTGAGTTCTCTAGTTACGAGTGTAGAACATGAATATATATACATGTATATTAAAAGAAAATGAATATGTATAGCACTGGTCATATACTTTTTGATGCATTTAATTGCGTGTGTTATAAGCAGTTAACAGGTTTTTGTACATGTATTTTAAATATAAACCATGATTCTGAAAAAGAGGTCGAGTCGGCTATTACTCAATGACCTTTATATTCTAAAGAAACATATATCAAATAAAACGTGATAGTAGTACACCGACGTGTAAATCGTAAATTTTACAATTTAAAAAAAAATGAGAAAGCATATTTACTAGACTCCTGAAAAAGCACAATCAAACCAAACAATCGTTGAACGACTCTTATCTACATCGATCGAACCATTGTCATTTTGACGGGGAAATCATAGCACGTAATCTCAATCAAGTTGTTCTGATATTGAGGCAGTATGCAAAGTTTGATCCCGATCAGTGCACTTGACATGAAGCGGTAGATCAGTTTTCGATATCCATTGACAATGCCATCGGTCCAAAAACTAATCCCAAACAAATACTTCAAGTAAAGATGCAGTGTATTATGCTATATGTATTAGTTGGTTGTTATGTTATACGTGTTAACAAGGTATTGAATATAAGAAACAGTTGGATATGTTATATAACTTGGGTTATGTGTGTTAAGAGAGATTCTAAGTGCAGTCCTAGGTAAAATCCATTCACCTGACTTATTTCTGAAAGCCAGTTTCTTTTCCATTTTGATATTGACCTTATCCCATGATATTTTGTCCCGAAAATCAATGCCAAATATGTATTTGGATAACAGTGATTAAATTACTGTCGGGAATTGGTCATGCGGTTGACGACGGCATTGCAACATTTCCTTCTGACCATAATTGGATGGTTGTAAAACCAAGGGTCGAAAAAGGTGAACAGCCTAAAGCTGTTTTATGAAGGCCATCGAGTGATAGCTGTCGCGATTTGAATTAACAATCCATGAATCCGTTTGCTTCTTACAACACACATTTTTAATTACCATTCAAATACACATTTGTATGCTGCATCATGGATATATAAACAGTGCGATAAATAGATCTGTTATTCTAATATATACATGTACATATTTATTTTCGAATGCTATTAAACCATTTCATAGCAGATATTTACACATGTAAATTGTTCAGCAGGATTAAACTGCGACATCACGTGGAAGTTCCTGATAGTCAAAGAGTCAAACTCGGTATCAAGACAGTCCCGCTTTTAAGACCACTTTCGCTCAGTCCCCAGGTGGTCTAAACAGAAAGGTAACAGGGCCCAATATGTAAATTAGAAGTAGTTCACTTAAATCACTACTAGTCATGAAGTTATGAATGGATTTGAACCCAATTTAGTCAGAAACATCCTTTAAACAAGAGATCCCAGAGGGATCTTGGCGCCCACCATTGAATGATCTTCATAAATTCCATGTCAGATTGATCTTTTCTCTTTTTTTTCCTTCTTTTTACTAATCTGTATAAATTGAGAAACATCCCTCCAGTGCTTTTTAAACAAGGGAAACTTAAATATGAAATTTGAGATTTAGCGATAATGGTTGTCTGTCGACAATGTTTTCAGATTGGTCCAAAAATGCAATACGACGGACCAAGGAGAACCTACATATGAAAATTAAGAAAGATCCCTTCAGTTCTTTCGGAGAAATATCGATAACAAACTTCAATTGTCAAAATCCAAGATGGCTGCCGAATGGCCATGTTGTTATCCGATTGGTCCCAAAATGCAATATATATAACAAGGGACCAAGGGGAATCCACATGTGAAATTTGAGAAGGATCCCTTCAGTACTTTCTCAGAAATATCAATAACAAACTTCAATTGTCACAATCCAAGATGGCTGGCTGTCGGCCATGTTGTTTTCCGATCCGTCCCAAAATGTAATATGCATAACTACAGACCAAGGGGAACCTACATATGAAATTTGAGAAGGATCCATTCAGTACTTTCTCAGAAATAGCGATAACAAACTCCAATTGTCAAAATCCAAGATGGCTGCCTGTCGGCCATGTTGTTTACGATCGGTCCCAAAATTATATATATATAACAACAGACCATTGAGAGGATGCTAAAGCAACAGGATATCCGAACCTGTTGTCTTTGGGGGCGAAGAATTGATAAAAGGAGGGAGGAATGTTGTGGAACTGAACTGGGTTGATCATCGGCGACCAGGTAGCACAGTGGTAGAGTGTCCGTCTAGAATTTGCAGAGTCCTGGGTTCGAACCCCGGTCTCGCTACGTTTTCTCTTTCTCCTGTTACATGTCTGTTTACCTATGACTTATTTAAATCTGTGACACATTTGATACATGCACATATATGTCCGTTTTTGTTGTTTGCATATACAGTATGATTAATATTCAGAATAAATATTAATATTCTTTACCACTTTCAAAATTAGTTTATTGCTTTAAAATTGAGTAAAAATGTCCCTTATTTTCAGCAAAACTCCCTTAAAATAATCATCAATCTCCGATATTGGTCTCCTATAAGTATGGCATGTATGCCGTTTACCCTGTAACTCATAACCAGTAATATATACCTGTGACAGGTTGTGAGTCATAAGAGTAGAAAGACAGGTTATGAGCTCGAGTCATATGGTAAACATAAGTATGAAGTCAATACAGGGGTGGAGACACAACGTCCTAGAAGCAGAGACGTGTATATCATATGCACGTCTCTTCTAGAACTTAGAAGGTAGAAAATTGTAGTCATGCAGACGAATCTGCCGTGGATTTACAAAAGGATACGATAGTAACCTGGCCCTGTGTCAGGGACAGCTGAGGGTAGTCATATCAGACCTGCAGACCAGTCAAATTTAAACAAAGATGCACTGTACATGAGAAGTACAAATATTCTTGATAGACAAATCCCGCGGATAAGTAACTAGATCGACTATGGTTGAGAAGATGAATTATTTATATGATCATATCTGTAAATTGTGAAACGAAAGTAGGTCTAGCCCAACTAGGTGAAGCAAATACTGCTATTTTCGCAATAACTGTTCGTTTTACTTGAGGTTAGTGATCAGCATTTAGTGCAACATTAAATTTTCATTGTAAATAATTGCTACGATTTGCTAACCTTAAGCATAAGTAATTGAAATAAAATGATTTTAAAATACATATTTCGTTTCTATTATAATCTTAAAATTTGCATCACAAGATCGTTTAGAAGCTTTGCAGCACTGACTCTTTCAAACGCACAGATGCTTTGATTTGAGCAAAGATGGCGACCTGAAGCTGTGAGGCGGTTTGGATTGAAATTAAAATGCGTATATTTCGGCAAGTAAGCATCGTACAATGCCCCCGTGTGGTCAGATCATCTAATTTTGTCATTATGTATTCAGAACAGTTGTTGTTTAGTTGCTACGGTCATTAACATAAAAATTCGGATTATTATATAAATACTTATTTAATTATATAAATACTTATTTAATAATTAAGCATTATTCTTACAGCGTTGTGTAGTGCTAACAGAAAAACTACTAAAACAGATTATGCAAGACCTCTGCTTGAGAGAGCTTTCAAAAAGTTATACGGTCGACACCATGAGTTTGTGAAACGTTATAGCGTGTCCGTTTGTCAGATTACCAAAGACATTTTTTCTTCAATGTTTATGGGTGATGTGTATACCTTTTGCATATTCCATGACTATTGCTCTATTATTGATTGTGACGTACAGGCATTTCTGTTGCCTTTTTGCCAATTTTGCTTTATGCTAGTTGGCGCCATCCTGATTTTGACGTAAGGGAACATCATGACGGGTGCCGCATGCGGAGCAGGAAATGTTTACCCTTCCGGAGCACCTGATTTCACCTCCAGTTTTTGTGGAGGTTCGTGTTGTGTCCTGGCACTGTGTGTTTCCTAAGTTTCACTTGTTATGTCTTGTCCCTTGACCGTTAAGTTCGTTTCAATCCCTTTGTTTAAACGTGCTGTATATATTTAAGAAATAATTAACGATGATTCGTGTAGTGTTGCAGGATATACAACGAGGACGAGGATATTTTGCAATTAAATTAATAACGAAGGCCGCAGGCCTGAGTTATTAATTAAAATTGCAAAATATCCGAGTCCGAGTTGTATATCCTGCAACAATACACGAGTCAAAGTTGATTATTTCTATTCTACCATGTACTGTTTAGTTCTGAGATCGACCTCTTTCTAATAGAAAAACAGCAAGGAAACCCCGAGAAAACCTTGTAATTTATTTCTTGAGTATTGCATTATTTGTTGATGAAATATACAGGCAATACAGTACTACAATCAAGAGCATCTATCATATGGCATTGATTTTGAAAATTTAAAAAAAGGGATAAAAAAAAGAAAAAGAAAAAAAGGGGGGCCTCCGTAGGATTCGAACTCGCGTCGTGATAAAAAATTGTTGAAAGACTAACCCATTAGCCCACTCGGCTATAGTAACCTTTTATAACACAGGTGAATATTAGATATATAAAATTGTAACAGCCGTGATTCGCGACCGTGTATTTTTGGCACGAGCGTGGGTTATTGGAAAATAATACATGGTTTTAAACCAATCAAAACTGGCGTTGCATAGCAAACATGGTAGAATTGTTCTTCTATTCTATTACAGTCAAATGTAGACAGTGAGTCCGGCATTAGTCAGTCATCAGTCATCCATCGATCAGTCCAGTAGCCCACCAGTCTAATCTGCTATCAACTTAGTAAGTTATAGTTTTGTTTATTTTAGTTTGTTTGTGTAAGTGTAGTTTTATTTACAAATATTGATTCAGCTAAGACCATTCAATGTGCAGCTTTGTAATCTCTCCTCGAAAATAGATTATTCAATAGATTAATTTAATTGTAAACTAAGTGCATTGAAAACTATTACTTGATAATGATTTAGATATTGTTTGAAACAAATTTACCACTTTCACTTTTCAGTCAAATGCAGATATGGACTCGGCCATCTGTCAGCCACTAGTCACTAGTCACCAGTACAGCCACCAGTGACCAGTATGTCACCATTCCACAGTCACCAGTCAACAGTCTCCATTATGTCACCAGTCAACAGTATGTCATGATCACCAGTCACCAGTCCAATTACCAATATTGTCACCAGTTCAGTTACCAGTCACCAGTCCAGTTACTAGTCATCAGTCCAGTTACCAGTCACTAGGCACCAGTCCAGTTACCAGTCATCAGTCCAGTTACCAGTCACTAGTCCAGTTACTAGTCATCAGTCCAGTTACCAGTCAGCAGTCCAGCTACCAGTCATCAGTCCAGTTACCAGTCACTAGTACACTTACCAGTCATCAGTCCAGTTACCAATCACTAGTCCAGTTACTAGTCATCAGTGTGTCACCACAATCTGACAATCCTATAGTAGAGTAAGCCAGTAGTGTCAGTCACTCTTTTCTAAAGCCAATATGAGTGGGATTTGATTTAAAAAAGTATATTTGTTATTTTGTGTACAAATTAAGAGAATAAATTTGATATTATCAAATGTCATAAAAAATGAAGGCAGACATTGGAGAAAACATGATTTTTATTATTCATTTCATACATATATATGTATATACCGTATACAT
Organism: Pecten maximus; assembly: GCF_902652985.1. NCBI lineage: Eukaryota > Metazoa > Mollusca > Bivalvia > Pectinida > Pectinidae > Pecten > Pecten maximus. Next base: position 13,774,979 of record NC_047026.1, read on the forward strand.
GTGTGGAAAGAAAATAATAATAACAAAAATCCTTCCATCATCATCACATTGTCAGGGATGAAAAATTACCTCCCTCCCTCCCTCATCCTTTGTGGAAAATTGTTCCTCAGAAACAATACATTCATTTTTTGGCCTAAAAGCATTCAAAATTGCAGAAGAAATGAGATAAAAAATGTCAACGGGAATAACTCCTATACAATTTTTGCATTCATGGGCCTCCATACTTACTAGTTGGAACTACTTTTATGTAAGCAACATGGCTTCTCAGTGAAGCCATTTTGACTTGACCCTTGGTAGAAATTTATGACTGAAATGCTATTATACCGAAACGTAATTAAATTTCATTTGTAAATATGCATAGGTGGAAGATGTCAGCATATGAATATTGATAAATAAGATTTTAACATGTGGTGGTGTCTGAGATTTTGAAACATTTCTGGAATCCACTTCAAAGTCAGTTTTTAATTTAATTTTCACATTTATGAATTTCTTGGTATAGTTAATGTGTTTTATATCATACCATAGACATTGAGTGCATTTTTTTTTTATCAGTAATTTTTGAAGAGTTTTTAGTCCTTCTACATGTAACCCCAATATGGCTGACATTAGTAAGTCCAATAGTCCTTAACGTTATGTAACAATATTTCTTTATATTACCGTACATTTTCAAGTTTTACACCAGTCGTAGACTCTGCCTATATCGGATAAGAGTTAACCCACAGTCTTGAATATAACGTGATGATTTACAAAATTTGCCATCATCGGTAAAATGGATAGTTTTGGAAAACAAGAGGCCCATGGGCCTTAACGGTCACCTGATTTTTGAAATATTTCAGTAAAATTTGAATGAAAGAATGAATTTCAAAACAAATAAAACAAATGATAGTCAAAAATGTGATTTCCCTATAACTATAGTAAAGTTTATCCCCTCCCATGGGGCAAACGCGAGACCCCAGGGCTAGGAAATTCACAATTATGGTAAAGCACCTTAAGATCCTTCGATCTGTGAAGAGTATTTAATACTACCTTATTTGGGTTGTAAGAAGAAGATTTTTGAAATTTCAGTTAATTTGACCCTTTTTGGCCCCGCCAATCAGCCCCTGGGGGTCAGTCAGGGCCAACATGTACATCAAACTGTCATCCCAAGCTGATAACGTTAACGAAGTTAGAATGAATTCCAATAAAAATCCAACAAATAATAGTCAAAAATGTGATTTCCCTTTATAAACTATAGTAAAGTTTACCCCCTACCCAGGGGCAAACGTGAGACCCCAGGGTCATGAAATTCACAATTTTGGTAAAGCATCATAAGACCCCTTCATCTATGAAGAGTATTTGATTCTAACTTATCTGAGAGTAGAAAAGAATATTTTTGAAATTTTAGTCAATTTGACCCTTTTTGGCCCCGCCCACCAGCCCCGGGGGGTCAACCAGGGCCAACATGTACATAACATCAAACTGTAATCCCATGCTGATAATTTGAACCAAGTTAGAATAAATTCCAATAGAAATCCAACAAATAATAGTCAAAAATGTGATTTCCCTATATAAACTATAGTAAAGTTTACCCCCTACCCAGGGGCAAACGTGAGACCCCAGGGTAATGAAATTCACAATTTTGGTAAAGCACCTTAAGAGCCTTCCATCTATGAAGAGTATTTGATTCTAATATATCTGAGAGTAGAGAAGAAGATTTTTGAAATTTCAGTCAATTTGACCCTTTTTGGCCCCGCCCACCAGCCCCTGGGGGTCAACCAGGGCCAACATGTACATACCATCAAACTGTCATCCCATGCTGATAATTTGAACCAAGTTAGAATGAATTCCAATAGATATCCAACAAATAATAGTCAAAAATGTGATTTCCCTATATAAACTAAAGTAAAGTTTACCCCCTACCCAGGGGCAAACGTGAGACCCCAGGGTCATGAAATTCACAATTTTGGTAAAGCACCTTAAGAGCCTTCCATCTATGAAGAGTATTTGATTCTAATATATCTTAGAGTAGAGAAGAAGATTTTTGAAATTTTAGTCAATTTGACCCTTTTTGGCCCCGCCACTCAGGCCCCTGGGGGGTGGGGACCATATAATTCACAATTTTGGTTCACCCTCAGCCATGGAAGCTTCCGGTAAAATTTCATTGAATTTAGTTCAGCAGTTTTTAAGAAGAAGTTGAAAATGTAAATTGTTTACGACGCACGACGCCGGACAAAAGGCGATTGCAATAGGTCAACTGAGACTTCGTCTCAGGTGACCTAAAAAAAAAAATCACACACAAAATAACAGTCATTCATGCACTTGCAGAGACACAATTATGAAGAAAAATGCCATAAAATTGCAATTTTCTCCCGTTATATAGTTTTGGATGCAAATTTCCATCACAAAATCGGATAGAGCTTTACTTGTTTCATATGTGTACCAAAAATCAGCTAATTCCATGTGGTGGAACGTTCTCATATCGCCGCCTGAATGTGGTTGTAAATTGAAAGAAAAGGGGAAATGAGTAACAACCTTGTCTGAAACCCTATTATATAGCTTATTATATACAAAATTTTATATTGAATATCAGAGCGGATATTTTCATGACAGTTTTATGATATCTAACGACTAAATAAACAGTATCGATATAAAAATTTACACTGAGGACACCCTGATACATGAATACTGTTCTATCTCAAGTTGTCCTCATCAGTGGCTTGCTATTTTGTTACTTTATCGACGCTTCATAAACCAATCGTTATTGTTTCAAGATGGAGGGTAAATGTGTTGGAGAAGGCTGTCAACTATACTTCAAGAAACGTAGTGGCAATAAGAACAGAAGTGCACGCAATGTAAATAGTCCACAATATAAATGGCTCCTAGATACGCTGGTGCAACAAGGATTGATGTCAGCAAAGGAACAAGCACTTATTTGCCAGAAGTGCTACATGAAGTATCTTCGGAACAAAAATCAGCCTGAACCTGAACCCGAGCAGAACCAGGAAATAGAGGAAGAAGACGACTCCCCGTCCCATATCCTGCCGTTGCTGACCCTTCATGATCTTTTGAATGGATCATCTTCACACAAAAAAATGCTGTCTCTGTCTTGTTACCTTTGCAATAAATGGAACAAAATCATCAGTCTTACCAAAACGTGCAAGACATCACCTGATCTATTCACACAAACTGTGGTGTCCCACCTCATCCCGCGTCTGCTCCATTCACCTTATTGGTAACGACTTAGATCCGTCTACAGAGGTTGTCCTTGATGGTAGAGGTTCCTTGGAATCTCAGTTACCATCAAAATCGTCCGAAATCATTAATGACCTCCTAGAGGTGTCGCACGTCCTTTCACAGAACCAGTCTGCGTTTGCAATAAGCTTTTCTTCTCTTGATGACTCGGCATGCATGGCCTGGACAGGTTGGTCCAAAGATCAGTTCCTCGAAATCCACTCGCACTGTTCCCCATATCTTTCATCTGGTATATATACCAAGACTACACACGATGCTCTATTACTGTTCTGGGTAAAACTGAAAACCGACATTTCCTGGAGTCAGTGTTCTTCTCTTTTTGGAATTTCCAAGTCAAGTGTGTCCAAAACTTTCCACTCCATAGTACAGGCATTAGACACATCGATAGTCCCACAATTTCTAGGTCCGGATCACTTGACAAGAGAACAGTTGCTCCGGCACAATACTGTCTTTTCAGAAGCATTTTTTGGAGATAAAGCCATTGCCATATTAGATGGCACCTATATTTATATCCAGAAAAGCTCCAACCACAAGCTCCAGAGAATTTCCTGCTGTGGCCAGAAGAAGAGAAACTATCTCAAATTCATGAGCATCGCCTTACCAGATGGCTACATTCTGGACACAGTAGGACCATTCACTGGCAGCGAAAATGATGCTACAATTACAAAAAAAGTCATGGACAGGCTAGTTACTTGGCTACAACCAGATGACAATGTTGTCGTTGACCGAGGTTTTAGAGATGTCCTACCAGTTCTCGAAGCCTCTGGCCTCAATGCTAGCATGCCGTCATACCTGAAACCCGGTCAAAGTCAACATTCTGACGTCCAAGCAAATCTTGACAGAACTATCACCAAATCGAGGTGGATTGTGGAATCCTATCATGGTCGTCTGAAACACTGGACGTTCTTCCGAACGCAATTGGTGTCTAACAGCTTTATCAATGTCATCGAGGCTTTGCTTCGAACCGTCACAGCCTGTCTGAATGGTTATAGAGGACCGATCTACCAGAGATCTCCAGAGAGAGAGCCAAAGATAGGCTAATGGCTGAACGTATGAAGGACCGTTTGACAACACCGAATGGTTTAGCTCAGAGAGTCAAGACAGATCCGGATCTATCTAGACGGGCAAGGTCCGAGTTTGTCAAGATGGATGCATCTTCCGTACTGTTTCCCCGTCTCGATCTCGATTACTTGAGAACCATTACGTGTGGAACGTATCAGATATCTCTGGCTCCTGGTTACATCGCCGAACATTTAAGTGATGACGGAGACTATGAGGTGTGGCTTTACCAGCACTCCACAGACCTTCTCCGATGTCAAATACATTCTCGACACAAAAGCCAAACGAAATATAACGTTTGGATACGGTTCACCGTTTCACCTGATGATGAAGCCCCAATAAAGGACTACTACTGCCAGTGCCCAGTTGGAGAGAGAACGATGGGAATGTGTGCGCACATCTCCAGTATCTTGTACTACCTTGGGTATTACAGGGCGCTGGAAAACCCTCGACCATTACAACCACAGGTGAAGAAATTCCGACAAAACTTGAAATAGTTTTCCATGCGGCAACGGAGTGCATATGTCGAAAGTATGTTTGGGGCTCGATATGAAAGATCCCCGTTACCATGTGACTAACCAAACTTATAAATATAGGTATTATACAATCGCCCGTAGCTATGAACACTCCCGTAAATGCGAAAACCAACCAAAATCATAAGGAACACGTTTTGTTTGTTGTTCTGTCTATTTGTCAGCCAATGTCGTCAACCACGGGGACTTGTGAAGTAGCCATCTTGGATTTTTTTTATGAAAAAGTATTTCTCTCACTTTTTTTCATATCTGTGTACATATTCTCAACATACCGAGCAAATACTCTCGTGTTTTTGTTAATTATCTAAAGAAAGTCGAAAATCGGCAATTCAACCATAGGCTAATTCAACCCAAGATTTGAAAATGTTCCACCACTTACATGTTGATGATTTTTCCTCTCATCAATAGCATATTACGTACTGTTTAATAGGATAAAAATTGGTTTGCATCCAACGCCCATAAAAGGGTGTATTCTCTAAAAAACACAGTTTTTGTGTCTAAAATGTTATCATCGAAAATGGCATTTTTGAGATTGTTTCTTCCATAAAACAGCCAAATGGCGCGATGGAAACATGATTTTTTGTCACAATCATGCCATGAATGTATTCTTTACGGTGACTATCATTTGATTAGATTTTCATTAATATTTTACATAACATGCACATTTTATCAACACTTAGACAGCTTCTGAAAGGTACAACTTTGAGGAGCCATAAAAAACAAACCAAGTGACCTAAATCTTTATACTTTATAGATTTGTGACCACAACGGCATGGGCAATGCACCACCAACAGGAAATTTGAATCAGAGAAGGGGCCATTTTGGAAACAGGCCCTTTCAGAATATTTGCTAAGTGAGAATGAACCATAATTGGACCCCGGGGGACAGGTCACCTGGCCAGGTGTACCATGTGTCAGACACAAAAGAGCTAGACTGATCATCATCTTACAGGTAAGGTGTGATAGGATGCATGTCCTCAAGGTTGTGGAGGGGTTGCATATTGGGCCCAGGTTGCCATTGGCAACAGGGTTATAGGCCTGTCCCTAGATGTTAGGCTTCAATATAGTTTTTTTGTAATGTAAATGTAGTCTGGACATGTAAATCTGTCGACAGAACATACAATGTAATATCATATAGATGACACGCACTGTGAACGAAACGTTCAAGTTTGGAATAACAATGTAAAAGAAACTTAAATAAATTAACATTCAATAAAATATATTGACATGAAGTACACGTATACCTCAGTCAGCCATTATTAGGCCTCTGACACAAACTGATGTGTTAATAGAAGCATGTAAATATTTAAAATGATCGCAAACAGCATCAACATTAAATTCAAAAGCAGATTACACTGTTGAAGTCTTTATATATTCAAACATTCTACAATATATTACCGGGTTATGTCTTTTGGGATTGCACATGTACATTGTATATTCTTCAGTAAAGGCATATGATAAAAAATTGTTTGCAATCTGTATCAATTCATGCAGCGATATTATTTTTTCAATGTTCCAAATGGTCCATATAACATTTTACATTTTTTTTTTTTTTAGATTTTCAGGTTTTTAAACAGAAACCTAAAAATGTAATAGCTCAAAACAGTTTTGAAAGTGGAAATTTTACAATTTTGGTAAAAAATCTAAAAACTCTGAAGCACATTTGAACGCTTTAGAATTTTGATTAAACAGACTCAAAATATTTTTAAATTTTAGTTTAAAACCTCGGATAAAACTATAAGACTTTACCCCTACCCATCCAGAGTTTCCTCTGATCCCGACAACAGACTTTTAAACAAATCGTCAATGCTTACACAACAGTAAGTAATATGGACCAGTGATTATTAAATATAAACTTGCCAGACATGTACATGTACCAAACTTGTTGCCATGGGTACTAGTCCCCCTCCCACTCAACCCTTCCCACCACCACCACTATCAACTTCACTTGATGACCATGGATATACACTAGTACTACTGATTAGGAGTCATCACCACACTTGATCAGCTTCTCCTTTTTACAATTAGCCCTATAGGGGGTCTATTCATAGCCTAGTCAATAAAGGCAGTTTATCTGTGGTCGGATTTCTTGATCTGTTTACCTGTACCTAAATTAACACATTGATACAGGTTTTTCAATTCAATTAATCATTACAAATTCAGTGAAAACATAATACATGCTTACATGTACAAACAAAACAATCAAGTTCGGACACGCATACGCGACCGCAGCGCTAATGAAGAGAAAGATTTTATTTTTAAATTGAATGCTATCGTCTTTTGTCGACGAGAATTATATTTCCGGTTTCTAAAAGTTGTACACATTTTTGCATACTTTCTATAGTAATACGGTTTGATAAAACATTCTTCCACTTCTCAACACACTCACTCCATCAGACCCCATTTCACTGTCGTTTCAACTTGTTCGCTTCGTCTATATCTAGGTTCTGCTTTTTATAAGAACCCGAAGTTTTATTCAAAAACGGTCGAGTATTTGTGAGGACCAACCGTAGGATTTCCGCAGCATTACCGTCGTAATACCGTGGCACTTCCGTAGCATTACCGAACCATTTCCGTGGCATTACCGTAGCACGTCCATAACACTTCCGTAGCTCTTCCGCAGCATTTGAATTTATGACTGTAATTCGAACATACAAGGGTCTGTATATTCGTCAGAAGATTTTTCTGCCACGCGAGACAACGTTTCCAAACCCTGTCCGGAAAACAAATAATTTTGTAAGCATTTCCAGTGTTCGTTATTGTTGTCAATTGTGACTCTTAAGGTTAAAATCTCAAAATAAATATACAAATATACGTCACATGTATGATATCATGAACACATCATCAACACAATATGGTTAATACATGTGTGAAAAAACCTAGTTTAGTTGGATCGCATCAAAGAGAGTGTCAGATGATGCTAAATTCATTGTTTCAACACGTTTGATTCAAACACGATACCAGTCTTGACATATTATAATGAATAAAAACATTAACACGAGGCAAATGGGCATTAAGGGTGACCTTGGTTTTGAAATGTTTAAGTTCATTTAAATGCCCGATTTTTGCCCCGCCCTTAAGCCTTTGAGGATCAGTCAGTCACAACATGTGCATACCATCAAGCTGTCATCCAATGCTTATAATGTTAACAAAATTCCAATAGAAATCAAACAAATGTGCTATATAAACTATAGTAAAGTTTACTCCCTCCCCAGGGGCAAACGTGATACACCAAAGGCAATCAAATTCACAATTATGGTAAAGACCCTCCCATGAATGAAGATTATTTGATTCTACCTTAGTCATATCTTAAGAAGAAGTTTCTTGAAATTTCAGTTAATTTGGCCCCACCCATCAGCCCCAGAGGGTCAGTCAGTGCAATATACATGTAGTTTACAACATACATCCTATATTGATAATTCTAACCAAGTGTGTATTATTTCCAATGGCAAATGCTCAAAATGGGATTTCCTATACAAACATTAGAAAACTTTACCCTCTCCCCAGAGGGAAACGTCAGAACCCGGGGTCATGCGATTCACAATTTTGGTAAAGGACCTTAATATTTTTCTTTCTGTGTTTGTTTGTTTGTTTGTTTGTTTTTGCTGGGTGTCTTCGGCAGTATGCTTCAGTGAGGTAGCACTATAAATCGGCAAAAGTTCCGGCCTATCACAAGGAGACTTAACACGAACATACTGCAGCCTCCCAGAACACACATACGCACCCATCACACGCATGCATGTCCCACGCACGGGAGACCGTCCTTAAATGACCTTAGCTGTTAATAGGACGTTAAACAAAATAAACCAAACCAAACCAAATTTTGTTTAACTTCCTATTAACAGCCAGGGTCATTTAAGGACGTGCCAGGTTTGGAGGTGGAGGAAAGCCGGAGTACCCAGAGAAAAACCACCGGCCTACGGTCAGCACCTGGCAACTGCCCCACGTAGGTTTCGAACTCGCAACCCAGTGGTGGAGGGCTAGTGATAAAGTATCGGTACACCTTAATCACTCGGCCACCGCCGCCCCTTTCTTTCTGTGAAGAGTATTTGATTCTAGTATATTTGAGAGGAATATTTTTGAAATATGAATCAATTTGTCCCTTGTTGGCCCAGCCCCATATGGCCCCTGAGGAATCGGGACCATATAAATTACAATTTTTGTTTACCTTTGGTCATGGAAGCTTCCCGGACAATCACAAGTAGACTGCAGGTAGGGCGGGAAAATTGTACCTGCTGCCCCCATTGCATGATCGTAAGAGGCGACTAAATTTGGGATCTTATCTTTTCTCTTCTTTCTCTTACAGCTTTCTTCTTCCTAATGTCTCCCTTGGCAATGCCTCACTTTTGGCCTTTAGTTGAGCGTTCGCCCCTGTGAGGAAGGTTTTGGATTCTGTTCCCTAGCCGAGACATAACAGAGTGTTTAAAAATGGTAGTTGCTACTCCTGCTTAGCGCTTAGCATATTTGGAGTCGGACGACTGGTTCGCCCGTTGTTAGTATAATGTGACCGGGTGGGGTGTGCTGCTGGCAGTCTTCGGCTGTATGCTTCGTTGAGGTAACTCTATAAATCGGCAAAAGTTCCGGTCTATCACAAGGAGACTTAACCCGAACATACCGCAGCCTCCCAAAACACACATACGCACTCACCACACGCATGCATGTCGCACACACGGGAGGCTGTCCTTAAATGACCTTAGCTGTTAATAGGACGTTAAACAGAATAAACCAAACAAAACCAAACTACCAAACCAAACCAAACCAAACTTCACACAAACATAAGGAAGCCTTCAAAAACACATTAACACTCACCACAAGCATGCATATCGCACGCACGGGAGGCCGTCCTTGAATGACATTGGCTGTTGATAGGATGTTAAACAAGAGATCCCAGAGGGATCTTGGCGCCCACCATTGAATGATCTTCATAGGTTCCATGTCAGATTGATCTTTTCTCTTTTTTCCCTTCCTCTTACTGATCTGTATCAATTGAGAAACATCCTTCCAGTGCTTTTTAAACAACGGAAACTTATATATGAAATTTAAGATTTAGCGATAATGGTTGTCTGTCGACAATATTTTCAGATTGGTCCAAAAATGCAATACGACGGACCAAGGAGAACCTACATATGAAAATTGAGAAAGATCCCTTCAGCAATTTCTGAGAAATATCGATAACAAACTTCAATTGTCAAAATCAAAGATGGCTGCCTGTCGGCCATGTTGTTTTCCGATCCGTCCCAAAATGCAATATGCATAACTACAGATCAAGGGAAACCTACATATGAAATTTGAGAAAGATCCCTTCAGTACTTTGTCAGAAATAGCGATAACAATCTTCAATTGTCAAAATGCAAGATGGCTGCCTGTCGGCCATGTTGTTTTCCGATCGGTCCCAAAATATACATAACAACAGACCAAAGGGGGAACCTACATATGAAATTTGAGAAAGATCTCTTCCTTACTTTCTCAGAAATAGCGATAACACTTTCTCTGAAATAGCGATAACAAACTTCAATTGTCAAAATCCAAGATGGCTGCCTGTCGGCCATGTTGTTTTCTGATCGGTCCCAAAATGCAATATGCATAACTAGGCACCAAGGGGGACCTACATATGAAATTTGAGAAAGATCCCTTCAGTACTTTCTCAGAAATAGCGATAACAAACTTCAATTGTCAAAATGCAAGATGGCTGCCTGTCGGCCATGTTGTTTTCTGATCGGTCCCAAAATGCAATATGCATAACTAGGCACCAAGGGGGACCTACATATGAAATTTGAGAAAGATCCCTTTAGTACTTTCTGAGATTTAGCGATAACAAACTTCAATTGTCAAAATCCAAGATGGCTGCCTGTCGGCCATGTTGTTTTCGGATCAGTCCCAAAAAAGCAATATGCATAACTAGGCACCAAGGGAAACCCACATATGAAATTTGAGAAAGATCCCTTCAGTACTTTCTCAGAAATAGCGATAACAAACTTCAATTGTCAAAATCCAAGATGGCTGCCTGTCGGCAATGTTGTTTTCCGCAATATGCATAACTACAGACCAAGGAAAACCTACATATGAAATTTGAGAAAGATCCCTTCAGTACTTTCTCAGAAATAGCGATAACAAACTTCAATTGTCAAAAAATCCAAGATGGCTGCCTGTCGGCCATATTGTTTTCCAATCGGTCCCAAAATGCAATATGCATAACTAGGCACCAAGGGAAACCCACATATGCAATTTGAGAAAGATCCCTTAAGTACTTTCTCAGAAATAGCGAAAACAAACTTCAATTGTCAAAATCCAAGATGGCTGCCTGTCGGCCATGTTGTTCTCCGATTGGTCCCAAAATGCAATATGCATAACTACAGACCAAGGGAAACCCACATATGAAATTTGAGAAAGATCCCTTCAGTACTTTTTCAGAAATAGCGATAACAAACTTCAATTGTCAAAATCCAAGATGGCTGCCTGTCGGCCATGTTGTTTTCTGATCGGTCCCAAAATGCAATATGCATAACTAGGGACCAAGGGAAACTTAAATATGAAATTTGAGAAGGATCCCTTCAGTTTTTTTTTTAGAAATAGCGATAACAAACTTCAATGGTCAAAATCCAAATTGGCTGCCTGTCGGCCATGTTGTTTTTCAATCGGTCTAAAAATGCAATATGCATAACTAGGCACCAAGAGGAACCTACATTTGAAATTTGAGAAAGATCCCTTCAGTACTTTCTCAGAAATAGCGATAGCAATCTTCAATGGTCAAAATCCAAGATGGCTGCCTGTCGGCCATGTTGTTTTCCGATCGGTCCCAAAATGCAATATGCATAACTAGGCACCAAGGGGAACCTACATATGAAATTTGAGAAAGATCCCTTTAGTACTTTCTCAGAAATAGCGATAACAAGAATTGTTTACGGATGGACGGACGGAGGGACGGACGGACTGACGGACCACGGACGCAAGGCGATTTGAATAGCCCACCATCTGATGATGGTGGGCTAAAAATGAAACAAAAAACCAAACGTCTTCCAACCTAGAATTGATCAACAGCTCCGATATGGCCTTAGCTGTTAATAGGACGTTCAACAAAATAAACTAAACCAATGTGCAGTGTTACGCATGCGAACATCAGGTTACCCACTTGTATGTTACGCAGCATTTGAAATTGATTCGATAAGAATGTATTTTAAACAAGAGGCCCATGGGCCTTAACGGTCATCTGACAAACACTTGCAGAGGGGACACACCCCTCAATCCAGCATCATTACCATAAATTATTTATATGCAGGCAGTTATATTTCAGATCAAATCTGGTTTTTATCCTTTTTGGCTTAAAGGAGTAGCAGCATCTTAAAGCAAAATTTCAGCCAAGTTCCCATTTTTGGGGCATGTCCCTCTGTCCCAATGGGTTTGTCAAACCTCATTTATATCAATTAGGAATTTCCCTTCCCCAATGATGTTTCATACTAGATATTGTTGTAATCAATTAAGGCATTAAAGAGGAGTAGCATTTTAAAGCAATATTAAACCTAAGTGCTGCTTTTGGGCACCCCATCCTTCTTTCCCCAGGGCTCAGACCTGTCTCATTTATATAAATTATCATTGCTGTTCCCTTAAAATGTTTCAAACCAAATTTTGTTGTAATTAATAAAGGCACTAAGAAGGAGTACGATTTTAAAGCAAAATTTTTGCTAAGTGCTCCTTTTGGGGCCTCGCCCTTTTGTCCCCAGGGGTCCCATCAGCATCACTTATAAGAATTGTTATTGCCATCCTCTTATAATAATTCAAACCAAATTTGGATGTAATCCAACCAAGGGTTAAAGAAGAGTAGGGTTTTAAAGCAATAATTTACCAAAGTTCCCCTTTCGGGGCCCCGCCACTGTGGCCACAGGGATCAGACTTGCCTCGTTTACATAAAATATGATCGCCCTCCCCCAATGATGTTTCACACCAAATTTAGTTGTAATCCACACAAGGGTAGAGGAGTAGGATTTTATAGCAAAACTTCACAAAAGTTCCCTTTTTGGGGCTCCGCCCCTCTGGCCCCAGGGCTCACACCAGCCTCAATTATGTAAAATATGACTGCTCTCCCCCAATGATGTTTCACACAAAATTTAGTTGTAATCCACACAAGGGTAAAGTAGGAGTAGCATTTTATAGCAAAAATTCACGAAAGTTCCCTTTTGGGGGCCCGCCCCTCTGGCCCCAGGGCTCACACCAGCCTCATTTATATAAAATACGATCGTTCTCCTCAATGATGTTTCACACCAAATTTAGTTGTAATCCAACCAAGGACAAAGGAGGAGTGGGATTTTATAGCAAATATTCACCAAAGTTCCCCTTTTGGGGCCCCGCCTCTCGGGCCCCAGGGGTTAGACCAGCCTCATTTATATAAAATATGATTGCCCTTCCCCAATGATGCTTCAATCCAAATTTGGAAGTAATCCACCCAAGGTAGCAGTGTACAGTAAAAATGCCCAATTCCGAAAAATATGGCACATGTTTTAGATATGTAAACATTGCCAGTTAACCCTACTTTGACCTCTAATAGGGAACAACCAACCAATTGAAAAAATATATTTTTGAAACAGCCCCTGTGTATAGAACGTTGAGCCAAGGATAAAATGTCTGGAAGCCACTGATTGGCCAGTATGTTATGAAGTGAGAAAATAGATATGTAGACTGATAGGTAACTATCAATAAGAAATGTTGATATAAATTTCGTAAGTCCGATTGGTTTTTTTCCTAAAAGTTCACGTAATAATAGTAAACAGGTAAACATTTACGATTTTGAGAATTTTTACTGCGAAATTCACCTATTTTCAAAATGGCTACCCTGGAGAAAATTTGAGCTGAAGGACCCAACTTTTTTTTTTGATTAGGTGTTATATCAGACCATAAACTTTTTGTTATAAACCATAATCGTCATATTCAATTCAAGAATTTGAATGAAATAATCCAAAACGGTTAACACTAAAGTCTATGGGAAAACAATTGGTTGGTTGGTCTCTAATAAAGTATATATTTTTATAATCTGTACAACATTTGCAGGTTTGATACAGCTCTGAAGGATAAGTAAACTGATATGTTCTGTGATTTCTAGAGCTGTGAATACCATGGTAACAGCTTAAAAAAAGCTCAAAAATTGCAAAATATTATGATATTTGACCCAAAATGACACAATTCTCTACACAATTTTTTTTCTGAAACCTATTTAAAATTAAATATCTCTATTCCAAAGACAGAATTAATCTGTTTTGACATATGTGGTAAATTAAGTTTTTCCGCTATCTCACCTTTTCTGTGGGTTTCCATTTTTCGCTGTAGGCAAAACTAAATTTCCTGTGTAAACACACTTGCGGAAAATCCGGAAATTTAAAATCCGGAACCAATTTATTAATTTTTGTTTTAACAAATGTGAAGCCTGTATGTACTACTTCATACTGAATATACCAATTATAGTGTACATTTATTTTTTCCTTTTTTATGCATATCATAATACAGGAGTTATTTGCTTAACAAAAAAATGCCCATGGCCAGGCTGTCCTACTGCAGTGTGCTACCCAAGGGTTAAGGAGGAGTAGCGTTTTGAAAGAAAAGTCTTACGGACGGCGCACAGCGCAAGGCGGACGACGACAGACGGAACACGATGGCTATAGGTCATCCTGACCCTTTGGGTCAGATGACCTAAAAAACAATATCTAGTATGGTAGCATCTAAATATGATTTATAATATATAATATAATATAATATAATTGACATTGTTGTTGAAAGAATAGAATTATGATATCTTTCTCAAACCTCAAACAATATTATGTATTTTTTTTGACACATCCACAACAATAACCTTATGCACATGGGTAGAATTCAAAGAATATTTGCAATGCTTATATTAGCACAGAAACGACATACATGTACTTGTGTTACTTTGAAGAGTTATCTTGGTCATTACGTTATAAAATGTTATATATTTCATCTCAATCTAATTGAAATCTTGTTGGTCATTCGCCCTACGTTACATGAACCATCTAGGTTTCAATTAGATTTTTTTCATCTGCACTACACCTGTACTGCAACGATATTATTTCGGTCATTATAATACTTTTGTTAGTTTTGAAACATACCAGCAAACGTGTTTTCACTCAATCAATCACAGATATCTTTTTAATGTTGTTTCATTAGTTTTGTTTTTAGACATGTCAAAGAATTGCATCCGATTAGAATCACGAGTGTTAAAACAGTGAATCCAGTCTTTGTTATGCGAGATCCTACTTAAGAAAATGTGATCACACACTGATTTTTACATTGTTATTCATCTATAAATAGCATTCCAAAATAAATATGTATATATTAAAATGACAGATATATGTATCGCACTGTTTATATATCTATGATGCTGCATACAAATGTGTATTTGAATGGTAATTAAAAATGCGTGTAGTAGGCAGCAAACGAATTCATGTTTTTTTTTCAAATGGTGACAGCTATCACACGATGGCCTTCATAAAACAGCTTTAGGCTGTTCACCTTTTTCGACCCTTGGTTTTACAACCACCCAATTATGGTCAGAAGGAAATGACCATCTAGATTTTAATTGGATTGGAAATGTTGCAATGCCGTCGTCATCCGCACGACCAATTCCCGACAGTAATTTAATCGCTGTGATCCAAATACATATTTGGCATTGATTTTCGGGACAAAATATCAAAGGATAAAGTCAATATCAAAATGTAAAAGAAATTGGCTTTCGGAAATAAGTCAGGTGAATGGATTTTACCTAGGACTGCACTTAGGTACCCTCTTAACACATATAACCTAAGTTATATAACATATCCAACTGTTTCTTATATTCAGTACCCTGTTAACACGTATAACACAACTAACTAATACATATTTGGAGTGGGACGACTGGTTCGCCCGTTGTCAGTATAATGTGACCGGGTGGGGTGTCCTGCTGGGTGTCTTCGACAGTATGCTTCAGTGAGGTAGCACTATAAATCGGCAAAAGTTCCGGCCTATCACAAGGAGACTTAACACGAACATACCGCAGCCTCCCAAAACACACATACGCACTCACCACACGCATGCATGTCGCACGCACGGGAGGCCGTCCTTAAATGACCTTAGCTGTTAATAGGACGTTAAACACAATAAACCAAACCAAATGTACAGTGCATCTTTGTTTAATAATGTGTCTATACCTGACCACAGGGCCACGTTATTAGCATATTCTTTTGTAAATACTTAGAATGTCTGTTTACCCTATGATTCGAGCTCATAACCATTCTTTTTAGTCTATGACTCATAACCTGTCACAGGTTTACTGGTAAACAGACATATCAAGTATGTCACAGGTTATACGTCATAGGTAAACAGACATGTAACAGGAGAAGAGAGAATGTTGTTGCCAGACTAAAGGTCGAACCCAGGACCCTGCGAATTCTAGACTGAGCTACATAGTTGCCGATGATCGACCCAATCCAGTTCCGCTACATTCCCCCCTCCTTTTTTCAAGTCTTCGCCAACAAAGACCACATGTTCAGATATCCCCTTGCTAAGCTTACTCCCAATGTTTTGAACAAGGGTTGGAAAGCTAGCAAAATATGGAACAGGAGAAAGATACAAGAGATCCCAGAGGGATCTTGGCGCCCACCATTGAATGATCTTTGTAGGTTCTATGTCAGATTGATCTTTTCTCTACTTTTTCTACTTTTCCCTTCGTCTTACTAATTTGTGTAAAATGAGAAACATCCTTCCAGTACTTTTCAAACAAGGGGAACCTATATATAAAATGTATCAATAATGGCTGTCTGTCTAGTTATGCATATTTTTATTTCGGGATCAGTTGGAAAACAACATGGTCGATAGGCAGCCATCTTGGATTTTGACAATTGAAGTTTGTTATCGCTATCTCCCAGGAAGTATTGAAGTAAAACACACAAAATACTAAAGATTGCAGGTATTGAAGCAATTTATGTGTTGTATGGCACCTCTTGCGAATACATTAAAATGATCCACATATATATTTCTGTAGAATATTATTGACCTTGAAGTGTTTTGTTTGAATTTCAAACTTGCTTGAGATATTATGGACCTCTGTGAAGAATGATAAGATTACCTCAATGAATGAATCCAATAGAGCACTGACAATCTTTAGTATTGTCTGTGTTTTACAAACATTCGTCAAGAAAATGATGGTCCGTATTGGTTTCAAAGGTAAGAGTTTAATAGGAAAAACAACCATGATATTATTATATACACAATAAATATTTATTTACCATTAAAATAATGTAATAAAATTATAAATAAAATTAGCAATTAGTGAATGAACAATGATATAATGTGATGTTTCATAGACATATTTAGCACAAGTCGTTTTTAACTACACACCAAAAGATATAGAAGGCATGCCATGGAACTAGACCATGCGCACCTGATATGTCATCATGAAATTACTCCATGTTCTTGAGTTATTTGAGCAACATGACATGGAAAGAAAGGGTTTACAGGCATTTACTGCCATGCCAGTGACCCCACTTTCAGATACTTACCTGTTACAATAAATCAACATTAATTTGCTGAGAATCACGAGTTGCTGAAGACATCAATCATGTGCTTTTATCACATTCTTGTTTTAAGTCTTTCTCCAAATGGCAGAGGCTTATTTGCAAATATTCTAAGTGACTAACTGAGTTAAACAGATATTCAAGAAATGTTTTTATATACACCTACACAATATAAAGCACACAATTTAAGTGAATGGTATGAATAACAGCATACAGCTGAAACATTTTGTTGTAGTCCAGCTTGAATTAAAATTGAGACCAAATAATGAAAACACATGGTCTTATTGTTCAAATACAACAGCAGTGATTGAAATATTGCAGCTGTTGTTCATAACATGGTGTAGCACAAATCTAAACTTAAATTTGTGATCTACATGTAGAATAGAAATGTTTGCATTGTTCAATTAGAGATGAATTGAAACCGACACGAGGACTTGTTTGGTCTTGCAGAACACAACTGGATAAATATTGATCAACTCCAAGAATGATTTGATGTAGATTGTGTAGGGATGTACCTGTAATGAGAGAAAAGTTTGAATTGGCAAAAATATCAAATGGAACATTTAAATTAATTTGATTCACACATAAAAAACTTAATTAAAAGGGTTGTAACACATATTTAGCATGTGTCTGCAATGTATACATGTTTACTGAAAGCAATATAATTGCTTGGAAAATAACTTACGTCTTAGAAAACTGTTGTCTGTGTCTGGAATCTGTCTACATACTACTGTTTTGTTTTGTTTTCATATTGGTTGGTCTGTTCTATTCCTGAAATTGATATGAACTGGTTCAGTATTGAGCAGTAAATAGATAACTACAATGCAAACTTGTAATAATACAAAAATTTCAATAACTGATTGATGATAGAAATACAAAATCAACAATTGGTGAACAAAAGAACATACTGGCATTACCTGATAGTGATTGAGGTCTGTGGCCAGTACAAAGGATCTGATCATTGGTGGTAGTTACATGGAGGAAACGATTGTCCAATACCCCAGTATTTCCAAATGTCTTGTGTAGTTTTGATGTTTTTGTTTATTTTCTTGATATTCATTAGCACTTTGTTGTGGTTCTTTTTTGTTGATCAGTTTCATTATTCATCGGCACTTTGTTGTATCAAATGTCAGTTAATTGATATTTCCAGTGATACACTTTTCAGGTATGTCCTTGAATCAAAGTTGTAAACATGCATCTTTTGCAATCGCTCTAATTAAGTATCCGATACATGACAGGTCATACACATCAAAATCATTTGAAGTAAGTTTTCAAGTTTTAACAAATTTTCTGGCAAATATTTAACAATACATAAGAGTCATTGGTGTGATATAAGCAAGTGACTAACTTCAAAGAAAGAACAGTAAGTTGAATGTTCGTATCTGATCACAAATTCATACTAGTTCCATAGAATTCAATATTTGATTGATTTCAAAAATACCAACATTTTACTTGCATATTGGAACGTAATGATTTCCGAAAAAAAAGTACGAGTCAAGTTTGAGTAAAGCAAGTGGCAAAATCTATACAATGATTAAAAGGTCATCAGATTTTGTACATCAATTAATTTACATATAATATCAGATACAGGAAGCACACAACTAAAAATACATTGATGTAACGATATAAACAAAATGTGCTCTCCCCACAGCTATTTAGCCAGTGGGGGTAGTTTCTAGTATGTGATTAAATATGGTACAAATACCATATTTAAGCACACAATCACTACGTTAATAATATGTCACATGGGCATGGTTGTTTATCTGTAAATTTGTTTTAAGTTTCTTAAATGCTCATGCCTCAGTTTAGGACATTCTTCAATATCAAAACTATTTCATGATTTTGATGAGTAGACTGTTTTGTAAATATGAGTTTGCTTTGGTTGATATTGCAATAGTTATAAGGTATGTTTCGCTATGTTATGTATTCAAGGAAAATGTTGCTAGTTCAGTAATTGATCTGTATTAGGTTTTTGTTTGGTTTAATATGTATTTAACTTAAATTCTGCTAGTTCAGTAATTGATCTGTATTAGGTTTTTGTTTGGTTTAATTTAATATGCATTTGACTTAAATTCTGCTAGTTCAGTAATTGATCTGTATTAGGTTTTTGTTTGGTGTAATATGCATTTAACATAAATTCTGCTAGTTCAGTAATTGATCTGTATTAGGTTTTTGTTTGGTTTAATATGTATTTAACTTAAATTCTGCTAGTTCAGTAATTGATCTGCATTAGGTTTTTGTTTGGTTTAATATGTATTTAACTTAAATTCTGCTAGTTCAGTAATTGATCTGTCAGGATTTTCGTTTGGTTATTAACAAAGGACCCTTCTCCGATAAACATTGTAATTCTATGTTGCAGGCTTAAAATTGCATCTTCATTTTAATTGTTTTGTGTTACAAATGAATCTAAAATTGTTTCATGCAGAAAGTAAGAGAATGATCAGACCAATATGTTGGAAGAACTCCTGTCTGTACTCCAGTCTCTGTAGTGTAGATATGATCGAGTAGTGTTCCATAACATGTTGTTGGCTCTGTAATTACTTGTTTGCATGAGAATTCGCTTCGCATAAATCGCAAAAAGGCATCTGATATGTCCAGAAGATTGATGTTAAAGTCACCAAGAATAAAAAGTGATCTATTTCTATCAATGCATGGTTTTATGTGGTCTGTTAAAGCTTTCAAAAATAACTGCATACCAAGTTTTGGTGTTTTATAAAGGTAGACAACTTGAATATCTGTTTCCTTGACTTTTGCATGGATGGTCATGGATTCAATTCCATCATATCTATGGGGGTGTACTCTGTCCACAGTAATTCCATGCTTTACATACACAACTAGTCCATGGTTTGGCCTTGTTTTGCCATTATGATCTTCATCCAGTCTGTGTGCAGTAAAGCCAGGTAAATCATAACATTCCTGTCTGTCTGTATCAACAAGTCGTGATTCACAAATTCCAATGATATCTGCACTTTAAATGTTTGGTTCATGTCTTACATCATCTATGTGTTTGTGCAACGACCTTGCATTGTTGAATAAGAGTTTCACATGCGAATTGTCAATGTTGTATAATGGAATATAGCACAAATGCATAGGTATTTTACGGAGTCTGTCCATTTCCACATGTACATTTTTGTCAACTGTTAATGCCTTGTCGTTGAAATCAAGGATGTATAGATTTGATAATGTTCTAAGTCGTGACAATGCAACATAATGGATATGTGGAGCTTTGTAATTGGACCTCAAGTCAACTACCAGTTCATCAACATTGGTACCTTGTGCTTTATGTACAGTTTTGGCAGCAGATGGGGCTAGAGGAAACTGTGTTCTTTCATAAGTTTTTCTATTGTTTAAAAATGTCCGTTTCGTTTCAAACATTGGTGTCCACAACCTATTGATTCCTCTATGATATAGATCTTTGTATTTTGTTCTCCTTTTAGATCCAATGTTTTCATCAGTGAAAAGTATTCATATAATGCCAGGTCTTTCATGGTTCATTTCTTTGAATTCAATGTGTTTTACAATGCCTGAAGCCCCATTTGTTAATCCATCTTTTACATCCACATTCACCGTCACATCATATAACATTTCTTCTGCAAGTTGAAGCAAGCTAGGTAAGTTTCCAGTTTTGCTGTGATTTTCTTGCTTATTCATTTCTTTTATCAAGTGATGTTTTGATTGCTTGCTTATACTTGAAGGGGCAATGACATCTGTATGAGCTGGCACATTCACCTTTGTGGTGACTAGGTCTTGTATCAACTCGCTGTTGAAATAATCAACTCGCTTATTTTCAGTAAATAAGTGCAAGGCATTTTTTGGATAAGTAGGTGATGCAGGTGTAATGGTGTGAGATTTAATAAGATCTCTGTCATCTGGTAAGAGTTCATTTAATCTCAATCTGTTTAACATCTGAGCAAATTGTAAATCATCTTTCTGTCTCATGATTTCTTCAAGTTCAAATAGTTGAAAATGTTCTTTCCACAAGTTCCTTGCTAAACCTATCTTCAAATCATTAAAGATCCACGAGTCTGCAACAGGTGATAGTTGAAATAAGTCTCCAACTGCTATGATACTTATACCACCAAAGTCTCGCTTTGTGCCTATCAGTTCTGTTAAGCGTTCATGCATTAAAGCAAACAGCTTATTACCAACCATTGAAATTTCATCTACAATGATGACAGAGAGATCTTTGTATGTGGTTCTGAAAGTATTCAGCTCATCACTGTGCATGTGTTGTTGTGTCTGAAACATTTTCTTATGAAATGCTGATGCTATTGTTACACCATTGATATTGTATGCTGCTTTTCCTGTAAAAGCTGTGAGCAGAATCTTTATGCTGTCTGGGTCATGACCTTCTTTTGAGTTCAACTGTCTTTGCAATGCTTGGAATAATGCTCGGATAACGACTGATTTTCCAACTCCAGCTCCACCAGAAAGAAATGCATAGATAGGTTCATTTTTTGTAGAAATCCATTTCACGACATGGTTGAAAAATTCCCTTTGCTTTTTGTTCAAAGAACGAAGCAATGTCATATATTCATCATCTGGCAAAAGTACTGATCTTGTTTCAACTGATACTGTACTTTCTGGTAGGTTTAGGTCTCGACCAATGTCTACTGTTCTGTGTGATGGTTCTGGTGGTACATAGTGAATGAACTCTTCAGAGTGATCAACTGATTGTTCTGCATCTTCTGCTTGCACTTGTTCAGTGTTAGGTGCAACAGTATCAAACTCTGAGACTATGTCTTCCTCTGCCTGATGTCTAGCCATGTCTAGTTCCTCAACATGATGTTCATATTTGTCAATAATAGGCAATATCTGTTGTTGTCTGCTGTTGAAGTGTTCTTCATATGATTCATGACCACTTAATAGATCTTGTTCTTCATTTCTCCATGGTACAAACAGTAATAGTTTTTTCTCTGTAATGGTTTTCAGCATTAGTAGTTTTGCTATACCTGACATATCGAATGATTCTAGGGTTCTTGCGTTTCCTGATTGTAATGCCACCCCGCAACTTCATAATTGTGTTTTCATTTTTGAATTCTGTATCACTCTCAGATTCTGAGTGGTCATCTTCATCTGAATGATGTCCTGTATCATCATCATCATCATCATTATGATCATTTTCTAAACTCTGCTTTGTTTTTTTTGTATTTCACATCCAACTCAGAAACATAATCAGCAAGGCAATAGTTCTCTAGCTTTTTTGGTCTCCTTGCATACCGCTTGATGATATTGTCAGATTCAACATCTGTAGAGTTTTTAGGAAGATCTTTCAGTTGTTCTTGGCTTTTCAGAAGGAAAACTCTGTCTTTAGGTAATGACGTATTAATGAATATGACTTCACGAGAAGCTCGGGTCAAGGGCATTTGTAGTACAAGATATGATGCTTCTTGGGCACTGATTTCTACAAAATTGAGAAATTTGTTTCCAATATGTCTGACTTGACGTTTAAGATCAATGTTTCCTTCTGCTGCCTCTTTTGAAGCTTGTTCTAACATAGTGCTCATACCTCTTTGTGATTTGCTTATGTATGATACAATGTACATTGCACAGGCATATGGGTCTAAAACAAATTGCAAGTGAAGATTTGCTTTCCATGCTTGTAGTACTGTGGTATTGTAGTAATTTACCCTCATTTCTTTAGGTTCCCTTTTTAAAAATATCTTTGGTCCTTTCAGTGAACTTCTTATACACTTAATGTACTCTGCCTCTTCAATTTGCACAACTTCTGTTAGAAACTCTTCATAAGACATGTCACATCCTGTTTCAATATCTGTTTCAAGTGGTTCCAATAACATAGTGTTTGGAAGTGGGGGAAGTGGAAATCCAAATCTACACACAGATCTGCCACCTTTCTTGCAAGTTTTTGAATGTTTGTGTACTTGCATTTTAATAAATTCCTGCATGTCATCATCTACAGCAAGAGAACATGTCACATGTTTATCAACATATCGAATAATGTCTTCTTCTGAATCAATGTTGTATTTGGGTGCATTTTCAGTCCAGATCATCATGTGAACATGTGGAGAACCTCTGTTCTGAAATTCTATACGTTGAAAAGTGTCCGTTACACTTCCAATTGGGGCATGTTCACTTTTCAAAACAGTATTCATAAATACTTGAACCCTTTGGTCAAAATATCGACTGCATGTCACTGGATCTTTTTGTACAAGTTTAACTTTTTCAGACCAAGTCATATTTCTTATTTGTTGGTCAGAGCAAGGTGTGCCAGACAACACAGCAAGGGTTTTAAGCAACTCGTTCCATCGAGTATCGGCAGAAGACAATGACATAAACCATGTTGGTAATCCTATCTGTCTTATCATTGCGAAGACGTCTTTTTTTCTTGAAGAAAGATATGCTGGAGAATTTCTGAGAGTTCTGAAGATATAGTAACCTTCATTTAAGCTTACTATCTTGTCGGCTATTTCAGGATTTTGTGCATCTGACGCAGTAATTTTGTTTCCGTCACTCTTTTTTCTGCGGATTGCCAAATTTACTTTGTCTGCTACCTGTTTTCTTTGTATTTTGTTCAATTTGAAAAATATATTTGGAACAGATGCTGCAGCTCTTCTATCAACACTTCGAAGTTCCCATTTTGCTAAATCACTGTATGAAACAGGTGTTTGTCTCTCATTGTTTTTCAACCTTTTTTGTGCACAATATATTGATGGGAATGATAGGACCTCAGCATCTTCGTCATGATAGAGACCAATTGGTTGCTGACCTTCACCTGGTGCAAAGACTAGCTCTTTGTTTGTGTCAAGGTTGGCTTCATCAATGAGCGTATCAGAATTGCCTTGAATACATTCATCTTCATTCATTTCAATGAAATTATCATCTTTCTCACAAGCATTGCTGCTGTCATCATAGCTTTTATTATCTGAATCATTCTCTTTGAAGTGTCTGGTTTTGAACTGATCAGAAGGTATAGAACTAGATTGGTTTTTCAGCACATTTGATTCATTATCTTGTGCTTTTGTGAATTCTTGAACAATTTCTTCAGCACTTTCAGCTGTTTTCTGAAGCCAATCATCATCAATTTTAATACAAGAATTCTTATACAAATCACTGTTCTTCATCAACCAATGAAGGGCGGAGAGTACCATGTTAGGCCGAACATTTTCTGACAAAACACATGATTTATATGTTAGTCTTTTTTTCATTTTTACAGCAACTGTGAAATGTTCATCCATTTGTCTTGGTAATGCATTAATAGTTGGCTGAATATCTATTGGGACATTCACTACATTTCCTTTTACAGAGTATTGTCCGCCTCGTGGTAATTCTCGTATTTGCATAAAAGGTATTCTCAATGCTACGAGGCGTTCTTCAAGTGGATGCAAGTCTAATTCTGGTGGTTTTTCTGGCCATTTCATTCCATTCTTGACCGACAGTTTTGGGACTTTGCATTTCTTCAATGAGGCATAACATGTATGACAAATCCATTCCTTACCATCTACCGATTTGAATCCTGTATAGAAATCTGTGTATTGTGGAAAAACAGGAATCGGGGAACTTTCTTTTACACTTTCACTAAACCATGTCTGTTGACAACATGTGCACACATATTCAGGCCCTCTCTGAATTTTTCTTTGGAAGACAGTTATGCATTCTGATATATCATTTCCAAAACGCCTCTTTTTGTATTGGTGTCTTTCATTACCACTAAATGTATCGTGGTTTCGATTATCTGCCTTTCGTTTTCTATCTAATGCTTTATGTTCTGTTGTGTTCCGCTTCCTTCTTTCTACTTGTTTTAACCTTTCGTTCTCAAGGAAGTTTTTATTTAAGCGTAACTGCCTTTTCCTAGAAACATCCGCTTTAGCTTCGGCATGTAAAAACAATGGATCAAGTCTAGCTTTCTTTTTCACCAGCAGCTCTTGCTCGAGATATAGAGGATCTTTTCTGGCTTGTTGTTTGCTCTTTAGGTCAAGTTCCTTTAACTTTTTTGGATTTTTATCACGTGCATTGGCCTTGCTTTGTTTATCTATCGCACGGTGTTTTCTGGATTTTTATCTCGTGCATTGGCCTTGCTTTGTTTATCTTTGGCACGGTGTTTCTCTTGATTTTTATCACGTGCATTGGCCTTGCTTTGTTTAACTATGGCACAGTGTTTCTCTGGATTTTTTTTCACGTGCATTAGTCTTGCTTTGCCGATCTACAGCCTTGTACCTTTCTGGGTTTTTTGCACGTGCATTAGCCTTCTTTTGTACATCTATAAGCCTCTGTTTTTCTGGATCTTTATCACGTGCATTGGCCTTGCTTTGTTTATCTATAGCACGGTGTTTCTCTGGATTTTTATCACGTGCATTGGCCTTGCTTTGTTTATCTATCGCACGGTGTTTTTCTGGATTTTTATCTCGTGCATTAGTCTTGCTTTGTTTATCTATGGCACGGTGTTTCTCTGGATTTTTATCACGTACATTGGCTTTGCTTTGTTTATCTATGGCACGGTGTTTTTCTGGATTTTTTTCACGTGCAGTAGTCTTGCTTTGTAGATCTACAGCCTTGTACCTTTCTGGGTTTTTTGCACGTGCATTAGCCTTCTTTTGTACATCTATTAGTCTCTGTTTTTTCTGGATTTTTATCACGTGCATTGGCCTTGCTTTGTTTATCTATGGCACGGTGTTTTTCTGGATTTTTATCACGTGCATTGGCCTTGCTTTGTTTATCTATCGCACGGTGTTTTTCTGGATTATGCTGCCTTTCATCTCTCTTCCTTTTCTTGTCTTTTTTCTGAAAGCTTGCTTGTTTCGAACTCAGTCTAATTCTTCTCATATAGTTACGCATATATTCTTTCCTTGAACAGATAGAAACAGAAAAAGTGTCTGTGCTATTTCCATCGTCTGTTTTCATTCTCCAACATTTTTCCCTCTTTTCCTGATCTTGGAAATATGACTCTAGTGTGATCTTTCTACTGACTGAATCTTTTTCAGTTTTTTGGTTTTTGTTTGATAATGAACTTGCACGACTAGTTCCTGATTCGGTGGAAGATGCTTTAGATACTGTGACAGCAGTTATTTCAAAAACATCATTTATTTGGCACGCCAAAGATTCTGCAAGTTGAAGACAATGATGTAACACATATTCAATATTTTGATAATGTATAACGGTACTAGAGCCATTTGGATCAACTATGCCAGTTAAATTTCTCGAGTGAGAATCGCATATACAGTAAAGGTTATCCTGTTTGATGACAACAAATGTATTTCCTCTAAATGTCACAAATGCAGCCTGGCTATCATCCTGCATCAAAGATATTGTTAAAGCTTCATCCAGTGTATAAAACTGAAATTCATCTAAATTTTGTCCTGTACTGTCAAGCGTGCCCATAAGTGATTCTTGAAATGTGAAGTGGTATAGCTCATCATTGTACTCAACACATCTTGGTATTTCATTAATTGCTAGCAGATCATGCTCAATGGTACTACTACGCTGCAAAATTTCATACATTTCATTGCCTTTTGTAAGGATTTGATCTACATCAAATGGTGTCCAAGCTGTTGTATGTTTGTTGCAACTGTATATGAGAGCTGACAAACTATTCATGACACATTGCTTACCAGCATTGTCCAGAAACCTTGGATCGCTTTGGTCAAAGTGGCCTTGTACTGCCATTGGTACTGGCTCAGTTTGCTCTTTTTGCTGTTTTTCTTCTGTACTTTGAACTGCAAAGTAAATATTTTGTTTGTTTCCAGCAAATGTTTCAACAGAACAATCCTTTTCCATAACATCCAAAACAACATCATAATGAGCTTGATATTTGTGAATTAGGTATATACTTTCATCATGAACATCTACAAATGGGCGGACTTGTTTTGCTGAAAATTTTAGCCAAGTAGACTGTGCATCATCATAGATATAGATATCCGTTTTCAAAAAGTCTGCTGCAGCTAGTATTTCTACCTCTGTTGCCCATGTACCATTATGCAACATACGTTTCTTAACCACATAATTACTTACAGAGCGTTCACCTGATCTTAAGTGACTTCTAAAATGTAAATCATTATCAATCATATGATTCACAACTTCGTTTCTAAAGAACATGTGATTTTCTTCACTATCGCATAGAACATGAGACACAGCTCTAAAATAGCAATTTCCATCACCACATATAGTTTTTGTTTGCTTTGGTCTGGCTAGTATGCGACTTTCTTTGGTGATTTGTGTGTTACTATCCAAAATAATATTCTTAAATCCAAACTGCTCTACAAATGTCTCCTTTGATTTCAAACACAGTGGTGTCAATGGATAAATTTCAGGCTCAGTCTGTTGTACAAATATAACATCTGTTATACTATCATCAATAGTATCAGCGTATGCTTGATTATTATCAGAATCTATTCTTACCTTGCTTTCATTTTCTATTGGAGATATTCTTTCAAAAAGTCTGTCTTTTCGATCATTGGGTATTTGAGTCAGAGTATTATCTTGTTCTTTATGAATTTTCTTATCTTTTGTTCTGCTCTGAGGTAAGGTTTTTTTTTCATTTTTTGAGTTGCATTTCTGTTTGTTCTTTGATTTGTTCATTAGTTCGTTTTTTGTTTCGTTCACACTTCTTGTAACTTTTGTTTCAACATCTTCAACCACTGCATCACAAGTTTGTTGTGATGGCACGTGTGATGTGCAATCAGTAGGTACTGACCCAATGGTGTTCGTCTGCCCTGCACCATCCCTAGCATCGGTAGTTACTGGTGGTACACGCGGTGGTGTACATTCGCACGGTGGCGAATCAGACCTCGGTGGGACATCCTTTTGGACGCACAGACTTCCCTGAGGAGCTACCAACCTCAGGGCATTTGGAGATTTTCCCGCTCAGGGCATTTGGAGATTTTCCCGCAGTTGCCAACACTGGGGATGGTTCTCCCAAACCATCTGATGCCGAGGCATCGGGTGACTCTGCTCGTGCAGCTCTCCTCTCCCTCATCCTCTGCTTCTGCATCACAGCCGCCTGGCGGATACCAGCTGCATGTCTTCGACCCATCACCTACAAGTTAATAAATAATACATAACAAGAATTACATCTAATTATATGTATCGGCTTCCTCACTTTGTCAATTATATTTAAGTCCATACAGAATTGAGAAAGTGAATTTTAGTGCAAATTCAGAAAGCCAGGTCTTAAACCTAAACTATGTAATCCTGTGAAGATAGTATCAGTAACCTAACAAAGTTTCAATTCACAGGGATACAGTAACATTGTGAAAGATGGACTTTAAAGCAATTTATTAAAATTCAAACATTTCAGCATTACTAAACTGCAGATAAAGACTGCAAGTATCTGGATGTAAATGATAGTCTGGACAGAGGTCACAGAATTCAAATACTATATAAGTGAAATAAGCAAGGAGTGATGATGTCGTTCGCTTACGTACTAAAGAAAAGTGAATTTCCTCACCTACTAATTGCTATGTTATCAGAGTGCAGCAGGGCTAAACAATATACACCTGTCAAATAGCAAAGAAACAAAACATGAAACAAGAAAATGCAACAACAATAATTTAATACTTGATGAAACTGAAGCAATTAACACATTTCAACAGTTAGTGAAAGATGACACAAAGGAAGACCTGCTCAACATAAATGCAGTAATCTCCATATGAAACTATTTTCATTAAATTCAATCAAACTTGGACAAGGTTTCAACCAATCAAATCCTTTGGCTTGGCAATTGTGCCTTTCCATCCTACATATCGACATTGTCTCTGTAAGGCCAAACTATGTACAGACCAAATCTACGATTGTTAAGCATTCTGTAATTCGAACAGTATTTTTTTCCCTTCAGTTTACAAGCAGTTTTGTCCGTTTTTCTTCCTCCAAGTCCTCTTATCAGTCCATTGAAATTAGCCAAAAACATTCCTCATCGGGTCATAATTGCAACAGAATTTATTTCTGTATTTTTTTAATGTTCCATTGTAATCTGTCCAGGCAAAATTTTTAGTACGAAAAACCTGTTTATAGCGATTGGCGACAAAAATTTAGAGAGAAAAAAAAAATAAAAATAAATAGAATGCACATCTACACATGGTCCTTTTTTTATATTTAAGTGAAGTTTCATTGAAATTGGCACAGCAGTTTAGGAGTTGTGCCGACAAGATTTTGCGACGAAAAACCTGTTTATAGTGACCGATTACCAGAGCAACCAAAATTTTCAAAAAAAAAGTTGGATGCACATCTGCACATGGTCCTTTAAATTTGTGTGAAGTTTAATTGAAATTGGCCCAGCAGTTTAGGAGTTGTCCGTACAAGATTATGGGACGACAGACAGACCAATTCCAGTATACCACCGTAACTTTAATTTGTTACGTGGGTATATTAACTTGTCGAAAAAGTGATTTAAAAAGATCTATTCCTTGTGGGAAGGTCCTCTAATAATATAATATTATTAGAGGTTTAACAAGACGAGAAACTTTTGATATGCGTCACGTTACAACCTCAAATTGCCACTGTTCACATTCCTTGCTGCTGGGACACCTAATAAAAGTCGTTCAAAATGTATTAAAGGGTCATTCCTTCGTTTGGACATCAGAAACATGCAAAATTTCTATTGTTGAAATTTATATCCTAACGAATATTAAATGGTTTGTGCCTACTAGTACTGAAAATATCATCGTAACGTACCTTTATGCATAGCAAAATGACAAATTGTACAAAAATACTGTCCGTCTTTGCTGTAATTAGTGATACTTTGGAGCGAATTAAGAATTCTAAAGACATAATATTTGAAGAATTGTGGTTTACATTGTCAGTAAAACTGTCATATTATCGTAAAGTTTTTAACTTCTACTACCTGGCAAAAATACATATTTTTCAGTTTTATTTTGATGACCTAAACTTTATTCAACGAAGGAATGCCCCTTTGACCTACCTTGTTCTATCTAGGTATGATAATTAAATACACATATTGACAAAACGTGTGTCCATATTCATATCCAATAAGCAGCGATTATTAGAATTTCCAATATAAATATAAATAGAACAATTTCAAAACAAGTTATATTAACTTATATTAATCAATCTTGTTGGGGTTTTACTGTGGGATGAAACCGGAGAAGCCGGGGAAAACCAACGTGGTCGGGAAGGCGACTCCAAACCTATTCACGCCCAATCGGGGAATCAAACCCAGACCATCTTGATGAAAGGCAAGTGTGTTACAACTGTGCTACCCGACCACCCAATAACTTGACTCTCTTTCACTTGTAAATGCTGCCATACTTGTTTTCAATTGGGTTTATAAAAAAAAGAAGTGTAATTTTTATGCATAAAAACAATCAGAACAATATAAAATCATGGAAACCGACTTTCTAGGATTAAATAAATTGTTTTGACATTTTATCGGTTTCTAGGATTAAATAAATTGTTTTGACATTTTATAACAACATATTCAGTAACACGTTTAATATCAAACGTCACTCAACATTTTGGACATCAATGGACTAATTAATACATAATCAACAAGTAGGTCTAAATATAGTTAACATAAATTATCGTTTTAGATGGTTTTCGGCACATTTTAACCAACACTATCAGATCAGGGCGGGGACAGGGATCGATCAGACAGTATCTGGATGAGAACCACGGTCAACCAATGTCCGATCATAAAAAGGCAAACCAGTACTGGCTCATGTTATGCGAGTAGTACTAGTGGGAATGGAGAATTAAAGTGCAGAAAGTTTATTGTGACTTCTGCATAGGTAAGGTCATTCAAAATAAATTCATATCAACAAAAACAATGCATTTAGAATGTAAGTATGTACATTTTTTATTTGACTGTGCATGTATTAAATGATTAAATCTGTTCACAGCTGTTGATGCATCTAAATTTTGTTGACATAAGATATAAACAAATAATAGTATCTATTCTATTGTAATTTGATTGTACTAGTGTGAGAAATATTCATTAAACATGATTGTGTAGGCTTAGGGATACCTGTTTAATCTTAACAAGTCCTGATCAATTTCATGGTTATATGTTTATCATAGATGAGGGAATTACTGTACAAAGAACAAATGCCCTACGATATTCTGACGATAGCCTTTAAATTTGCACCCATCACTAGTTCATGGTCTCGTAGGAGGAATTTCCTTCTGTAAGAAATCACCATAGTGTGCCCTTGTCGGATCTTGAACAGATCATAAATCGGGCCTGAATGTAAGCACAATGTATCATGCACAGCTGCCCGTTATGGTACAGTACGTACTAGCTATATAGGCCTATATAGTCACAGTGCACTGCATCAAATACGCTTGGAAAAAGTTTAGTAAACCCAGTGGATCGCTCGGTAAATGCTAAAACATTGCTGCTTGCATCGTCTACATCCAATTTTATCAACAAAAACAATAGAACACTTTGTGCAACATGTACCAATTCGATGGTTCCGTATGAGTACACATATTCACAAGGCTATTACGCAGTAGGGGATTTAGCCTACACGGAACAGTGTCATCACTCAACTGACAAGGCCATAATGTATCGTATTTACTATGTAAGAGGTTCATAACTACTCAAGAATGTAGACCATGAGTTATAACATATAAATATGTAGTGCAAATAAACGTAACAACTGGAGCAAACCCTATAAAGAAATCACTGAGGCAGCTAATCACGAAAACATGTGCCCATCATTACCTCGCCGTATCCCAGATTGCACTATTGTCGAATACTTCCGGTCACGTGATTCAGTAATATAAGGGTTCGAATACCGCTGCCAACGATTTTTTTATTATGTATTTTTAATTGTAATTAGTGTTCTAAGAAAGATATTGTAGCTTTTAAATAAATATTCTTTGATAAATAATTTCCTAAAAACATTAATCATGCAATGAAACAGTACCATTTTGATAGCATGTACTGTACGTAGTATAATTCAATGCAGAGATCCAAGCTGTGCTACATGATTTATAACTGTACTTCATTAGAGTCTAATATAATTTGCAATAATAAAAAACCCATTTAAATCAATGTTTAAAACATTATTTATGAAATGAAACAGTATCATTACTAGCATCTTTGATTTATAACAATACTTCAATAATAATTTGGAAAAATAATATATATGCTGTAAAGAGAAATGACTGCACAAATTACATATAGTGGACAAATGGTGGTATTCCTTCAATCTTGTCTGAACTAAGGTGTTTCTAAGACTGAAAGACAACATTTTATGACTTTAATAATAAGAAAGAAAAAAAATTATATATATATATAAAACTGATAATTGACAAAAGAAGACGTTACATTTTGCACTAGCGCTTTCACTCTATTAGCTCTTCAGGTGCATAGTGATCTAACAGAGTGAAAGCGCTAGTGCAAAATGTAACGTCTTCTTTTGTCAATTATCAGTTTTATATATATTTTACTTGCATGTCGTCAACTTAAACATTTTCTAGATATACTGTATATTGTTTATACAGAATTTCATACCAATATTAACCCACAATAAATGTATTTTGAATAATATTCATTCATAATTTGTTACTTTCTGAGATATGGGAAATATATATATTAAAACACTATGTCATAAAATATAAACTTCAGATAAGAGAAAAAAAAAACAACAAAAAACTGGACACATGTTAGCCATTTTGTTAATAAAACATGCACAAGATATGCGAACAAAAGGAACATTAATGTACAATGAGGAAGATCCTTGATCAGGCACTTGCACGTCGGACATCATCTCTTCCCATCGATCAAACAATTGACAATTAGAGACTTCAAGTGTAAATATCCAAGATGGTCGCCTGTCACCCATATTCTTTTCCGATCGCTTCAAAAATGGTACATGCACAACAAGGGACCAAGGGAAAACTGCATGTGAAATTTTAGAAAGATCCCTTCAGTACTAAGCGATAACAATTTTAAACATCAAATGTCAAAATCCAAGATGGCCACCTGTCAGCCATGTTTTTTCCCAATCAGTCCCAAAATGGGTTATGCACAACTAGGGATCAAGGGGAACCTGCATGTGCAATTTGAGAAAGATCCCTTAAGTAATTGATGAGATCTAGCGATAACAAACTTCAAATGTCAAAATCCAAGATTGCCACCTGTCAGCCATGTTGTTTTCCAATCAGTCCCAAAATGGGATATGCACAACTAGGGATCAAAATGAACCTGCATGTGAAATTTGAGAAAGATCCCTTCAGTACTTTCTGAGATTTAGCGATAACAAACTTCAAATGTCAAAATCCAAGATGGCCGCCTGTCGGCCATATTCTTTTCTGATCACTACCAAGATGGAATATGCACAACTAGGGACCAAGGGGAACCTGCATGTTAAATTTGAGAAAGATCCCTTCAGTACTTTCTGAGATTTAGCGATAACAAACTTCAAATGTCAAAATCCAAGATGGCCACCTGTCGGCCATATTCTTTTCTGATCACTACCAAGATTGAATATGCACAACTAGGGACTAAGGGGAACCTGCATGTGAAATTTGAGAAAGATCCCTTTAGGACTTTCTGAGATTTAGCGATAACAAACTTCAAATGTCAAAATCCAAGATGGCCGCCTGTCGGCCATAATCTTTTCTGATCGCTACCAAAATAAAATATGCACAACTAAGGACTAAGGGGAACCTGCATGTGAAATTTGAGAAAGATCCCTTTTGTACTTTCTGAGATTTAGCGATAACAAACTTCAAATGTCAAAATCCAAGATGGCCGCCTGTCGGCCATATTCTTTTTTGATCGCTACAAAAATGGAATATGCACAACTAGGGACTAAGGGGAACCTGCATGTGAAATTTGAGAAAGATCCCTTTAGGACTTTCTGAGATTTAGCGATAACAAACTTCAAATGTCAAAATCCAAGATGGCCGCCTGTCGGCCATAATCTTTTCTGATCGCTACCAAAATAAAATATGCACAACTAAGGACTAAGGGGAACCTGCATGTGAAATTTGAGAAAGATCCCTTTTGTACTTTCTGAGATTTAGCGATAACAAACTTCAAATGTCAAAATCTAAGATGGCCGCCTGTCGGCCATGTTCTTTTCCGATTGATCCCAAAATAGAATATGCACAACTAGGGACCAAGAGAGAGGTGCCTATGAAATTTTGTAATGATCCCTTCAGTACTTTCTGGGAAATAGCGATAACAAGAATTGTTTACGGACGGACGGACGACGGACCACGGACGCAGGGCGATTTGAATAGCCCACCATCATCAAAAATGTAGTAGCCAGACCGGGGTTCGAACCTGGGACCCTCCGAACGAACTCTACATGGCCACTTACACTCGGCTACCTGGTCTCCAATTATCCAAATTATCCAAAATAAGCTGAGGGGATGATCAAATTTATTCCAATGCCTCCACTACGGATCGAGCCTGGGACCTCTGAATAACTGATCTTCTGCTCAACCAATATACATATACTTCATATAACAATAAATGTTTGGTAATGTATTGTTTAATATACAACTATCAACAGGGGTCATTTATAATTATGAACAGCCTTCCCTGTTTGTGAAATGCATGTGTGTGGTGAATGTGTGCATGAATACATATTCATGTTTGTCTCCTTGTGATATTAAAGTTGAAAACTTTTGATTTTTGTTAAGATTGTTCCAGCACTGGCCATCTATGTCTGTCCCTTTGTTTTTATTTAAATTAAGAATACTGTCAATTTAATCTCTCTCATTTGATATAAACATAGAAAATATTTTCCGAAAAAGTACGTGTAATCGCGTCACCTTGTATTACTGACTAGGATTGATGTTTAAACGGTAATGAACTACACAATCTTAACAAATATTTGCATTACAGGAAAAACACTGAATTTTTTGAAGAACAAAAAGCATGTAAGGTTTTTTAAAGATCAATCGGGTTAGTACAGACAAAGTTTTTATTGTATTAGGCCTATTTAAGGCTAAGTCATAGAGGAA
This sequence comes from Pecten maximus, assembly GCF_902652985.1. Taxonomy (NCBI): domain Eukaryota; kingdom Metazoa; phylum Mollusca; class Bivalvia; order Pectinida; family Pectinidae; genus Pecten; species Pecten maximus. The sequence goes on from NC_047026.1 coordinate 13,810,247, forward strand.
TGACAACAACAGCTCAAAACATGTATGGAATGGGTTTTTCAGACAGCTCTGATGAACTGTGTAAACACATTATGAAGATGTAAAATTAAGTTCATTTTACACAAATTATCAGATTAAATTGTTCACCTTTTTAAGTTTAGTTCATCTATGTAAAGTATTTTTATTTTTGTTATCTTTTTATATATAAAACATCGCAACAATGTTTTAAGTCATACATGTATATATATATATAATATGATTCTTGACTAAAGTAAGAAGTAAGCTCGCAGCCTATATTGCCCTCCACATATTGTTTATTGATATGTTTCTGTGACAATTAATATATTTCTTTATTAGAATGCTGTGATAAATATATCTTGGATCCACTCGAACAAAGACACATTTCCTTCATTTCCCAAATCTGTAATTAAAATGATTGTAGATATGTATTTGCCTTGATAAGAAAATATTTGTTTAAACATTCATATTAACATAAGTCGAGTATCAATCCAAAAATATTTTTTGACCTGATACTGCAATACTTCTGATTTCAATACAATAGATCTGGCAACCTCACCTTTTAACCTTTGATGAGACTAATTAATGAGTAGCCAGAGTTTCTACTTGCCCAAACACTAGAAGTTAGACACTGACAAGCTGTCATATAGTTGTTAACTTTGGTTTAAGAACACATTCTCAAATAAATGATGATCAAATGCTAAATTCAGGGTTGGATTTCCCCAAACTCGGAGGGCTGTGTGCCATGATCTTTTTCTGGCAGTTGGCTATTCATAATTGTTCTACACCTCATTATAATACATCTGATGATATTTAAAAGTGTTGAAAATGGAATAGGTTATACTATTGAGTCAGATTGACTTCATTTCTCCAATTCATTGCAAAAGTAAAAAAGTTCAAAATTTCTATATCTCACTGGCAAAAATGTAATAAAACTAAAAACTAAAACGCCCCCATCCCAGTTTTCTAGCGTAAAAAATTTCATGTCAGACTCCGATACACTCATGACAAAATTCAATGGCAGAGTGGTTGTTGAATCCGTAACAGTGTGCTTATGAAATGGGATTTTACAGATTGCTTAGCTAGCAGACTAGGGGACCAGGTGAATTTTAGTTTGCGTGTACTCCTACTCTGTACTGTCGCAATAATCAGTTTCAAGAATCTCCTTGGAATGTGCATCATGAACGTTGGTGCCAATTTTCGCGTTTTTCGAAAAACCTCTCCCGGCTACCATAAATAACAAAATGAAATAAACAACGGTTCTTATCTAGGTTGGTGCATAGTACTTCAATTTTATTTAACGAAGTAAAATATTAACACTTATGAAGGTATCCTTAAACTTTTTATGAATATGGGCCATGATATAAGAGCTATCCAGTCTGTTCAAATGAAAAACCTATAACCATGCTCTCGGTGTTCAATTATTTTGAAATATTCAAACAATTTACTTCAATAAGGTACGGGTACTTGGTCTGTATCATGCCGGAACGTTGGACTAACATTTTTGGTAAAATAAATAACCCTTATCAAAATATCAATGTAACTTGGGTCAGAAGTGTTAACATCATATTCTCAATAACAAAATGTTGATAGTTCTGATATTTTTGACCTAAAGCAAACGGTGAAAACAAGACAAGAATGATTGTTCAAATATTTTTTTTAAACGATTGCCTAGAAATCGGGGTCCTGATATTTGGCTCCAAGAATTAAGGGCTGCTTAATGTATTCAACTGGATTTTCGTCATCCACATTTAAACTCACAGAGGTGAATTGCGCTGAAATCGTCTTAATTAATAAAAAGTCCACTGTACTGGTATTGGGTCAATGAAATGGTTAAAAGAACGCTTACCATAGTTGATTACATGAATTACCTTAAGAGGGACAGGGGTCATTAATACTAAATTATCTAATTTATTAAAATAATCTAAATTGCTACCACAATAAGAATTTAAATTAAATATATAGATACCAGGTAAGAGGCTTATGATTTTAGATGGTATTGGGGTACCCATAAATTAAACTGAACCTACATGAATCTCACATGTATGAACATTTATATACTGAACATATGTAGGAATGTGTTAGTTTGTCAGTACGAATTACCTTCTTATTGCCTGGCGTTTCTACATGTCAGAAAACCAAGCAATTTCATTTGACTTATATATTTTCAGATTGTATAGCTCGACGAGTAGGTATTGAAAAAGTATGTTTAAACCAAGTGATCATATCTGTTAGCGATTCCATGTGAAATGAAAGATAATGATAGTTTCGATTGCTTTCTTCGTTTGGTTTGGACACTAATATAACTTTTATTTACTGAGAGAAACACGGTTGTGTTCTCTAGTTCTCCCCTTATACATGCTTGTAATTTCATTCGAATTTTTATCATATCGATATTTTGAATCCTTGCTCTTTTTGGATGATAATGACACACCATCTTTCGAAAAAGCCTCACTTCGTTATCCCATATCGAATCACTGCCGATTGAAATTCTGGCAGTAAGTAAATTGAAATATAAATAAATTTACAGTCATTTTCTAGAAACCAAGTACAACAAAAGCAACTACACAAATTACATGACAAGGATACTCAGCTAAGTACATAGTAAGTGAAATTTAAATTGTATTAAATCAACATAAGATATCTGGCTGATGCACCAATCTGTAGCCCGACCTTATCTATTATTCAAATTCATTTTTCGAGACTGAAACATGACTTTATAAGTTATTTTAAGATTGGATTTTAATAATCGTGTTGTGTATGCAGAAGTATATAACACGCCCCTGCACGGAATGTTTCTGTGTTCCTATTCGATAACATGCACACTAAACTTGGACAGATTCCTGTGTTGTCTTCAGCAACAAAATTATTTGCTTCATCTCCACTATGCACTACATAACGTAGCCTCAATGATTCTCATACATTTATATTACTTCTCTACAAAACTCAAGTCTCTTTCATCCTAGTGCGAAATAACATCATGTCAATAGAAGAATTTTGATTTTTGTTTAAATAATTATGTCCTGATTTCACCTTAACTAATCTATCACAATTAGCCATACTCAGCATTTATATCAACTTTTTACCAATCCTTAAAGATGGTTCTGAATAAATTCGGTCGAAATCAGCTCAAGTGTCAATTACTAGATGCGACTTGTATATTTAGAAATGATAACCGTCCGATAATCGCTCAAACCCATCGAGCCTCTTGATGAATTTGTCCAGCATTCATATATACTTCCCCTATGTCGCCTACTCCTTGCTGTGTATACTTATTCGTACTTCTTGCTTATACACTGTACTTAAATCTAGGTGTAACAGTCGCACATATTTTTGTATTTGTCAGATGTGTCTGTTTATATTGGGCCGTGTTGTTACTACCTGTATGGCGTAACGCGTGTTCCGTAGAGGGTAGGTGAGCGCGCACGAGCGGAAGCCATGACAGTGCTCTTTCAAGCCGTGTCGACGGTTAAGTGTTTTTGACACTTTAAACGGGTACAGAAACCTTAATCTACGGCAAGTATTGCTTTAGCAGTTAGAAGTGATATATTTTGTGATAATCGTCGTTTAGTTTATGTAAAAGTTGTTATTTAAACTTGGAATGTTGAAGGCGCATTAAGCAAAGTTGGTGTTGACCGAGATAGACACTTCCTAACAGTATAGTTTCATATGTCATATATATATCATACCTGGATGTTATCAGCAATCAAGAGGCTGTGTAGACAGACAAGTAGCATTTTGTCTGTTGTTTACATTTCTGGAAGTACAATGTGCTATACTGGGACAGATCATCAATACAGGGTCTGTGCCACATGATCTGTACTTATACGCCATATCAAGTGTAATCCGGAACGCAAATTGACGACGTGTACAGAGACATATAAAATTGTGTAAAGATGTGGGAGTGTGATATGTATATTTGTATTTTTTTCTTTATTTTTTTCTTTGTCGTATAATATAAATCTGTTGTTGTTATACATATGCCTTGTTGAGTTTTTTCCCCAACCGGAGAACATCCTCGCTTGTAAAAAATAGCATTCGGTACGCTTTTATAATGCTTAATAATCTGATATATCTATCACGAAGGCAAAAATTATTAATGTCAAAAACATTGTCACAGTAAGATAGTAAGATAATTAGCATAAAATGAAGTTGGTATACGCTTTATCATTGTATAATTGTGAAAACGACCAAATTGATTCAAGATTAGACAACAAAAATTATAATAGATAAAAGCCTTTAATTAGGAATATATAGATATATCAAGAGATACAAGTACGAAGACGATAGACCTGTAATTACTTCACTAAAATTTAGTCATTCTGTGCTGATGAATGTGAAACAAATTACGAGACAAGACATGTTAATGAATCAAACTACACTGATGACAAATGAAGGTCGACAGTAATTATTCACCGGCGCCATCATTAACTGCTCGGATGAAATAATCTTAATAATGTAAATGAGCATATTAAAGGTTAGTAGCAGATGCACGTGAAAATAAAATCAAAACTAAATGTTAGGGGAAAATTGTTACAATTTCCAGTGGACACTTCCGACTAAAGGTCAAAATCCATTAAATCGGTCATGGCTATTATATGATCAATTCTGTTTTTAGACCCACCATTCCACCGTGTAACGGCAAGTAGACATATATCACATTACTTGTTTTGCACAAGAAAGTCAAAATACATGTTTAGTAATCTTGCGACATATCCAAAGCGTTTGATAGGGTTTTCGGCATATCTTTTGTGTTGATAACTAACACGCTGTGTGTTCCTTTACCGGGTTTGACCCAGTTATACGAATTAGGTACGATATCATATAATGGATGTAACATCAATACCTGAATAGTTCCGTCAAACAGCGATACAATGTATATATTTCTTGAAATGTCATCAAAATGGAAAGTTTTTTTTGTCTACTTTTAAAGAAAAAAATACATCTTCCTGACGTAAGAGAATCACAGTTCCGCCATTTGGGATCAAAGTAGCACGAATGAAAACCCCATGAACGATAACCGGTTTGGTTCTGCTAAAACAACGCATTCCATTACGAGAACTGCATATTTCTAGCGGTACAGCTGGTACGACCCCGATCAAGGGCGCACGATCTGCTTCTCGTTCCGGTAAAATCCAAGCAGGACCACTTCAGGGATGTATTCTTGGTTTGTTACTTTTCATAATTTCATAAATGATGTTGTAGCTGTTTTTTTCAGTCTTCGTCACGCCACGTGACGAGAAGCTAAGTTGCCTCTCGTCAGTTTAAAGCGTATGAAAACCGAAGTTTTAGTTATAACGAATGCTTCAAATTTAAATGATCAACTTGACATTATTGGGTTGAACATGTATATTCAAAAAACCAAAGCATATCTTTGCGTTTTTACTTCAAGCGGGAAATGGTCTTGTCATGAAAATTATGTTTGCGATTCTGTAATAAGAAAAAATAATGAAAGTTTACATATATGCTAATTCGTGAAATATTATTTATTTAAATTAGAGCACTTTAAATTTATCAAGTCTTAATTATCTTCTCTACACAAAGCTGTCATAACAGTTAATCTCTCATTTTATCTTGCACAACTGTCACAAAAGGTAGGACAAATTGATGACAGAATGAGGACAATTTGTCACCAAATCATAAAACAAACGCTAGAAATTATTGTGCAGGTGTCATAAAAATGCTCAGACATTTTCTTAATATGATCGGCCGTAGAAGGTTACACTTGGAATTACTGTACAAGTGATATGGTAATTATTACGAATTATATAAACAAGCTCGATAATTCAACAAAATGCTTGTATTTATTGTACATACATTGTATGTTGTGAACATTCTTAGAAATTTTGTAAATTTGTTAATATTCAAATGAAATATCCGATGTAGAGAAATCCCTTCTATTTTTTTTAAAATTAAATTAAGCCATTGATTACGAAACACACCCCCCTTCAAAAAAAAAAGAAAGAAAAAAATAGCATGACAAACTCAAAATTAACCTGGCATCCGTTAATATTAGGGTTAAATGTACACAAGAAGCGATGATTCGGAAAGTAATATTGAATTGATGACGTCACACACATCATGTTGAAATGATGTGGATGATCTAATCATGAGGGGGTATTTGGTCATTTACCGCCTTCCTTGTGTTCGGGAGAGATGTAATGGGTTTTTTTCGGAGGCTGTCGGTATGTTCATGTTTGCCTTCTTATGATAGCAATAATCGTATGTCGACGTTATAAGGCTGCCTCTACGAATCAAACTGCTGAAACAGGTCATAGTTTACTGACAACGAAAGAACCAGGCGTCAAACTCTTACTGAACGTTGAGGAGTAGTAACTACCGTGTTTGGACTTCTCTGACAGAAGACGCTCAGATAAAGGTAAAACGAAGGCAATGAGACACAGGAATGAAGTGCAAACATGATATCCTATATTGAGTCGAATCTATCCAATCTTGCAAATGAGTTAGCAGATACAAATCTAACACCGTACCTGCAGGGCAAAGAAAAACTAGAAGTATTAAAAACAAAAAGCGGGATTTCAAGCAAATAATTTGTTTTATATCACTAGACTAACTTCGAAATGAAAGAAGCATGAAAACCAAACTTCGTGATATAATTTCCATGTATCATTGGTTGGAGTATAATCTTATAATCCAGTTAGTCCCTTTGTCCATATAGCAAGGTAAGGTTGGTTGTCACGTTATGAAGAGAGATAGCTGTTACATATCATATATCAGTAACATGTGTCTCGCTTCATTAACTAACCACCAATCATATACATCCACTTTAAATTGGCACAGTGTAACGCTGTAATTCTTTCGGTTCGAAAGGGCTGTCTCCCATTCAGCAATGTCCTGTATCTGGCAATAATTTATTAATTAAATAAGCAGACACAATAATAAAAAATCTATTAATACCACAAAGATATATCAAGCTCTGTTAGTACTAGAAGTGCCCTGACCTTGCCCTTACACCCCTGAAACTTTTCCCGGATATTTTGTACCTGTGTAATTGTGAGAAGATTAAAATCCGTGAATGAATGAAGCAGGAGCAGCAACTACCATTTTTAAAGACTCTGGTATGTCTCGGCAAGGGGACAGAACCCAAAGCCTTCCTCACAGCGGCGAACGCTCAACTAAAGGCAAAAGGTATTGTCAAGGGAGACATTAGGAAGAAGTTGTTAAGAAAGAAGAGAAAAGATAAGATCCCAAATTTAGTCGCCTCTTACCATCATGCAATGGGGGCAGCAGGTAAAATTCTTACGCCCTACCTGCAGGGCAGACATAACCATATATAGCATTACATAACCATATATAGCATTGATGGACATCAAGAGATAAACAAAATCCTGTTATAGATATAGGCCCTTGGGTCTTTCGCCACCCCAAGGGGCTTAGTTTCTTTAAGATATATTTGAAACCATTTGGATCCCCACCCTTAAACAATATATAGCATTGTGGGGCATAAAGCAGATAAACACAATGATGATTTAAAAACAGGCCCTGGGGTCTTTCCCTACCCCATAACCATATATAGCATTGTTTGACCTCACCAAATATAGGTATTAACAATTAGAACATGAACATTATTTTGATGTTTGGTCAAATCCATCCAGGTGAGCGATACAGGCCCTATGGGTCTCCTGTATCCCTTGAACACTCTTTCTCTTAAACATACCATCAGAAAATATGTCGAGGTCAAGGTCCAAGAACGAGGTCAAATCAAGGTCAAAAATAAAAAAATAAAAATGAGTTGCTTTTTTTCATATTATATCAAAGGGCTGGATTTACTGAGACGAAATATGCCAGTTTTATGGTCCTGCGATAAAAAATACTCTAACCTATACAGACTTTATATTTAGCACAGCTATAACATGAATGGCTAACAACAAAGGCATGCAAATCATTGACCTAGACTTTGTAGATCAAGGTCACGGTTCAAAGTCAAATGACAGGTTAGAGACGAGAAGCGTAGAGAAAACAGACAAAAACGAAGAAAAAACGTAGGTAAAACTAGGTAGAACGATTGCATGTCTACGACCATTTTCTGGATGGAAATCCCGTGTTTTGGTCATGATCAAATCTAGTTTATTACTATTATTATTAATTTACAGGAAAGGACCTGTTGCAGGATGGCCCACGAAGGAATTCTTTGTAAAACATTTTATTTTGATAAAAGATGTCAAAATACACATGGAATCACAGGGGCTTGGCACGATTTTCCAAATGATAGTCTATATATATATGTATATAGTATCAAGGGTAGTAACTACAAAGAGGGGGAAGACGAACGTATTTAAAAAAAAAAAATTGTCGTATTCTGCGGGTCAAAAATCTTAGTGACACATACATTACCTTAAAGAGAAATGTTTTATCTTTCCAATGAGTGTTCGATGAACAAAATTGGCCAAGTATTATCCAAGTTATGACCTGACGAATTCGGAAATAGATGCTGAAATGGCTAGGTCGGAATCTCCCTGTCCGGTTGAATAGTCGCCTCGCCTCTAATGGGTACCTCAATAACCATTCAGAAATCGAAAAATCGACGCTTGCAGCGGTATACAGTAACCATAACTATGTCAATATAGGATGTCGGTTGGTTATGTTATCCGTCATGTGCCGTAGCCAATTCCATATTACATCACCGAGCTTACCGTCCTCAAAAACAATCGCCATCTTTCCCTAACCTTTCGTGACTTTGTTTATGTCGTTACAGTAGTCGTACAGCCAAGAAGCGTTCCGAATGAAGGGAAAGATGGCGATTGTTTTTGAGGACGGTAAGCTCGGTGATGTAATATGGAATTGGCTACGGCACATGACGGATAACATAACCAACCGACATCCTATATTGACATAGTTATGGTTACTGTATACCGCTGCAAGCGTCGATTTTTCGATTTCTGAATGGTTATTGAGGTACCCATTAGAGGCGAGGCGACTATTCAACCGGACAGGGAGATTCCGA
>NC_047026.1:13819708-13850221 GCF_902652985.1 Pecten maximus
AATACCAAGATATATCAAGCTCTGTTAGTACTAGAAGTGCCCTGACCTTGCCCTTACACCCCTGAAACTTTTCCCGGATATTTTGTACCTGTGTAATTGTGAGAAGATTAAAATCCGTGAATGAATGAAGCAGGAGCAGCAACTACCATTTTTAAAGACTCTGGTATGTCTCGGCAAGGGGACAGAACCCAAAGCCTTCCTCACAGCGGCGAACGCTCAACTAAAGGCAAAAGGTATTGTCAAGGGAGACATTAGGAAGAAGTTGTTAAGAAAGAAGAGAAAAGATAAGATCCCAAATTTAGTCGCCTCTTACCATCATGCAATGGGGGCAGCAGGTAAAATTCTTACGCCCTACCTGCAGGGCAGACATAACCATATATAGCATTACATAACCATATATAGCATTGATGGACATCAAGAGATAAACAAAATCCTGTTATAGATATAGGCCCTTGGGTCTTTCGCCACCCCAAGGGGCTTAGTTTCTTTAAGATATATTTGAAACCATTTGGATCCCCACCCTTAAACAATATATAGCATTGTGGGGCATAAAGCAGATAAACACAATGATGATTTAAAAACAGGCCCTGGGGTCTTTCCCTACCCCATAACCATATATAGCATTGTTTGACCTCACCAAATATAGGTATTAACAATTAGAACATGAACATTATTTTGATGTTTGGTCAAATCCATCCAGGTGAGCGATACAGGCCCTATGGGTCTCCTGTATCCCTTGAACACTCTTTCTCTTAAACATACCATCAGAAAATATGTCGAGGTCAAGGTCCAAGAACGAGGTCAAATCAAGGTCAAAAATAAAAAAATAAAAATGAGTTGCTTTTTTTCATATTATATCAAAGGGCTGGATTTACTGAGACGAAATATGCCAGTTTTATGGTCCTGCGATAAAAAATACTCTAACCTATACAGACTTTATATTTAGCACAGCTATAACATGAATGGCTAACAACAAAGGCATGCAAATCATTGACCTAGACTTTGTAGATCAAGGTCACGGTTCAAAGTCAAATGACAGGTTAGAGACGAGAAGCGTAGAGAAAACAGACAAAAACGAAGAAAAAACGTAGGTAAAACTAGGTAGAACGATTGCATGTCTACGACCATTTTCTGGATGGAAATCCCGTGTTTTGGTCATGATCAAATCTAGTTTATTACTATTATTATTAATTTACAGGAAAGGACCTGTTGCAGGATGGCCCACGAAGGAATTCTTTGTAAAACATTTTATTTTGATAAAAGATGTCAAAATACACATGGAATCACAGGGGCTTGGCACGATTTTCCAAATGATAGTCTATATATATGTATATAGTATCAAGGGTAGTAACTACAAAGAGGGGGAAGACGAACGTATTTAAAAAAAAAAAATTGTCGTATTCTGCGGGTCAAAAATCTTAGTGACACATACATTACCTTAAAGAGAAATGTTTTATCTTTCCAATGAGTGTTCGATGAACAAAATTGGCCAAGTATTATCCAAGTTATGACCTGACGAATTCGGAAATAGATGCTGAAATGGCTAGGTCGGAATCTCCCTGTCCGGTTGAATAGTCGCCTCGCCTCTAATGGGTACCTCAATAACCATTCAGAAATCGAAAAATCGACGCTTGCAGCGGTATACAGTAACCATAACTATGTCAATATAGGATGTCGGTTGGTTATGTTATCCGTCATGTGCCGTAGCCAATTCCATATTACATCACCGAGCTTACCGTCCTCAAAAACAATCGCCATCTTTCCCTAACCTTTCGTGACTTTGTTTATGTCGTTACAGTAGTCGTACAGCCAAGAAGCGTTCCGAATGAAGGGAAAGATGGCGATTGTTTTTGAGGACGGTAAGCTCGGTGATGTAATATGGAATTGGCTACGGCACATGACGGATAACATAACCAACCGACATCCTATATTGACATAGTTATGGTTACTGTATACCGCTGCAAGCGTCGATTTTTCGATTTCTGAATGGTTATTGAGGTACCCATTAGAGGCGAGGCGACTATTCAACCGGACAGGGAGATTCCGACCTAGCCATTTCAGCATCTATTTCCGAATTCGTCAGGTCATAACTTGGATAATACTTGGCCAATTTTGTTCATCGAACACTCATTGGAAAGATAAAACATTTCTCTTTAAGGTAATGTATGTGTCACTAAGATTTTTGACCCGCAGAATACGACAAATTATTTTTTTTTAAATACGTTCGTCTTCCCCCTCTTTGTAGTTACTACCCTTGATACTATATACATATATATATGGACTATCATTTGGAAAATCGTGCCAAGCCCCTGTGCATGGAATGGACTATTATTTTTAATTTTTATTTTTGGTGCGATTACAGCGCCACCTTTTACTGATTTCGATTGAAAATTTTACCAAGAGATTTCAAATGCCGCTAGTATCTTAATGAAAAAAATATTTTCTGCCTTTCCATAAACACACTCGACCATAATGAGCTATTTTTTAATATTGTATGCCCGACTTGTGAATTTATTTTGCATAATTTACATAATACATGAAAATGGGTGGCAGACAGAGATACTTTTTCGTCATTTTGATTTCAGTAATTCAGAAAAATATCAACAGATGTATCTAAAACCCCGAGTGCAGACAGTGAAAGTGTTTTAAAAACATCTTTGATATCCTTGTGAAACATTACAAAAATATCAAGATAGTAGGTCCCTGGCAAGTAAGAGAAATAACATGTTTTTCTCCCCTACCCCCAAAAATCAACAAAACCCGGACAAAACATTCAAAAGCTACTAGTGCCTTAATGAGAGATTACTTGTTCCCAAAGCATGACTTTCTTCAGCCAAAATGAACTAGTTTGAAGAAAATATGACAAACTATGAATTTCTTTTGCATTTTATGTTTTATTTGAAACTTTTCTTTAAATCTGTGGAATGACTAAAAACGATTCAAGTACATGTATTAAACCCCGAGTACAATTTTTCTAGGTGTTTCAAACTTTTCTGTCGTATCATTGTGACAAAATATGATATATGATAGCATGAACAAAGTAAATGACTTTCCAGTGAGAGTTTTCACTAGTTATTTATTTATATGTTTACTTTATATAGTACAAGAGTTCTTAGTGTTGTATAAAATATGTAGGCATTCCATATGCATATTTGTCTTTTATTCTGATACATACTGGTGAAAATTTCAATAATTAGTTGCAATCATCATAAAAAGAAAAACAATTTCACTGCCTTTCATAACACATATTTCAACACCTCTATTGTCGGGATACTCAAAGTGTATTTAAATTCTAATTTTGTTCCTTGCGTTTTGACAAGCAATCTCTGTGTTTCTACTGTACGAATGAAAAAGAAGATCGGTTATTGGATCTTGATTAATGTTCCTTAAAACATTGAGACGAAAATATGTTTTATATAATATATTTGTGTGGCCATTTTTCGTCCAATCCTTTAACAGAATGTGTAGAGGGAATTATACATTTTACAAAAAAAGAAATTTAAATGTAATTTCATGTATCAGTAAACAATAACAAACACTTACACGGTGAAAAACTGATAGGGTGATGTCGAACCCTTGACGAATACCGAATTGGTTGTAATACCATAAAGGGTAATGGATTGTACTTTATGTAGTAGAACAGTATCACTACTGCCTTATCACAATATCTTATTCGCAATGGAAGCTAAATGCATTGGTTTAAACTGCAAAACCTCATTGAAATACAAATATGCAGTTGGCGATAAAAGAAATTCTCGATATGCACAAGAATGGATGAAACCCCTGTTGGAAGCTGATGGTATTGCAACAACTGATGTTGGGGAGGCAAAGATGTGCCCAAAGTGTTCTACTAGATATTTAAGGAAGCGTCCAAGGTCAGAGCCCATGGTAGATGACTCAAATACATATGAGTATAAGAAGAGCAACTACAATCCTGTTGAGGAAGAAAGTGTCTCAATCTGTCCTACGGTTGATGACCTCTTTTTCACTCCATCCTCTCACAGGAAATGTTGTCTTTGCCTTTCATATACTGAACAAACTGCCACAATTCCTGAAAAGGCTAGGTTCCAATTGATCTTGTTTCACAGGATATGGGTATCTAAGTCTGCGAGATCATGCGCAGACCACTTTATTGGGAAAGACTTGGATCCTAATTTTCCAATTACTGCTGCTGGAAGGGAAAAGTTGTCACTCTATCTTCCAGATAAACATGAAGAGGTGACCAATGATCTGCTGAGATTATCGTACCAACTTGGTAGTGGAAAGACATCCTTTTCATTCAATCTGAAAAATATGGATCACCAAGACTGTCTGGCTTGGACTGGGTGGAACATGGAGCAGCTGCAAGAGCTTCATAGCCGATGTGCACATCTAATATCTTCCCAGTGTTTGTCAACAGAAGATTGTCTCCTCTTGTTTTGGGTCAAACTCAAAACGGACATATCCTATACACAGTTGGCATGCCTATTCAACCTGCAAAAATCCAGTGTCAGTAGAATATTCCACAATGTTGCTCAATCTTTCGAGGCGACAGTTGTTCCCTTGTATCTAGGATCTGAACACATTTCTAGAGAAAACGCCATCAACCATAACACTGCATTCACCAAGACTTTCTTTAGTGATAATGTCACAGTTGTTTTAGATGGAACGTACATCTATATTGGAAAGAGTTTCAAAGAAAAAATTTCTGCGGGCAGAAAAAAAGAAACTATATTAAATTTATGAGTGTAGTTTTTCCAGATGGATACGTCTTGGACACGGTTGGGCCATTTTTGGGAGTGAAAATGACGCCACAATAACCAAGAAAATCCTTGACGGAATTGAAAGCCTGAATCCTCTCCTGCAGCCAGAGGACCATATCATCGTAGATCGTGGATTCAGGGATGTTCTGAAAGACATCTCTGAAGTTGGATATGGACATCACATGCCATCCTTTCTCCAGCCAGGAAAGAGCCAGCATGATTCTCTTGAAGCCAACACTGATAGATGCATCACAAAAACGAGATGGGTTGTTGAGAGCTATCACGCAAGATTTAAGAAATTTAAATTCTTTCTGACAGAACTCTCATCTAATCACTTCATTGACATCATTGCAACACTCGTAAAGGTTGTAACCGCTTCCCTGAACTTCCTCCGTGGTTCTATATATGAACCTTCTTCTGAACAGGTGCTGAAAGACAGGGCAATGGCTGAACAAATGAAAAGGTTAATGAGCTTGCACAAAGGGTGAAGAATGAACCGGAGTTATCCAAACGAGCCCAATCTTACTGGCAAAAGCCTGAGGCGACTGATGTTACCTTTCCAAAACTCTCTGAGGATTACTTGGAAACATTGGCGTGTGGAACATACCAGCTGAAGTTGGCAAACGGTTATATAACCGAGCATCTCAGTGATGACGGAGACTATGAGGTCATGGTATACCAGCACTCCGACGATCTATTACGCTGTCAGCTAAGGTCACGTCATAGTACACAAACCAAATATAACATCTGGATTTTATATCATGATGCACCAAATCCGATACAGGCATACTACTGCACATGTCCTTCTGGTCAGAGGACGGTAGGCATGTGTGCACACACCGCAAGTGTCCTCTACTACCTCGGAGTTTATAAGCATTCTTCGACCAATCTAAGGTAATCCAGTTTAAAAAAATACATGCTATAGACAGAATTTGATGGGAAACCTTCAATAAACAAAGAACACACAAAACACATAACAGATAAATGAAAAATTCAAAAACAACAAACTTTTGTTTCTGCGGATCCAGTACATATATTTGACCATATTGTCGTTATTACTTACTAGACCCTATGAATATAAATATATATGCACTATGTGTTGTTGATCCAAAGGTCTAGATTTGAATTACCTGTCGTAATTTTACTATGAGAACTGTTTATATGCAATATATATGTATATATACACAAAGGTGTCTCTATATTCCAAATCATTCGGCTACTTGGCTTTGGACGAGGAAAAGGGAATACATATCACTACTCAACTCGCCATCTTTGCTACAGTTCAAATCATGTTTTTCCTTCAAAAATCATAATTCTGAGCACCACCAACATGAAATTTAACCTGTACTGACGTTATCTTTTTATCATACTGCTTTTTAGTAAAATGGGTATGGTGTTCATGGTGTTTGTAAAGAGAAGAGAGGTACATACCCGTGTACGTTCGCTGTTCCGTCTTAAACGCAAACAATACGGAAGTGCTACGGAAATGCTACGGTAATGCTACGGAAGTGCTACGGTAATGGTACGGAAATGGTACGGTAATGCTACGGTAATGCTACGGTTGACGCTCACAAATAATCGACCGTTTCTGAATAAATTGTCTGGTTCTTATTAAAAGCGGATCCTAGACGAAGCGAACACGTAGAAACGACAGTGAAATGGTGTCTGATGGAGTGAATGTTGTATCGGGAAGTGGAAGAACGTTTTATTTAACCGTACTACTATAGAAAACCTCAGTATGCGAAAATTTGTACAACTTTTAGAAACCAGAAATATTAAGGTCATATAAGGATCTTTCAAATTTAGGAAAATGTATTATTCTCGGCAACAAAAGACGATAGCATTTAATTCTAAAATAAAATCACTCTCTACACTAGCGCTGCGGTCGCGTATGTGTTGTCTCTGTGTGTCCGAACTTAATTTTTTGTTTTTGTGTATTTATCTATATTTTCACTGCATTTATTCACTGCATTTGTACTGATAAACCGTAAGTAATAAGCTAATTGAATTGAAAAACTTGTATCAAAGTGTTAATTTAGGTACAGGTAAACAGATCAAGAATTCTGAACACAGATTGACCAGGCTATGAATAGTTTGGTTTGTTTGGTTTGTTTTCGTTTACCGTCCTATTAACAGCCAGGGTCATTTAAGGATGTGCCAGGTTTTGGAGGTGGAGGAAAGCCGGAGTACCCGGAGAAAAACCACCGGCCTACGGTCAGTACCTGGCAACTGCCCCACGTAGGTTTCGAACTCGCAACCCAGTGGTGGAGGGCTAGTGATAAAGTGTCGGGACACCTTAACCACTCGGCCACAGCGGCCCCATGAATAGACCCCCTATAGGGCTAATTGTAAAAAGGAGAAACTGAACAGGTGTGGTGATGACTTACACACCTGAGCCCGATGACTCCCAATCAGGTGTATATCCATGGCCATCAGGTGAAGTTGATGGTGGTGGGGAGGGGGGATTAGTACCCATGGCAACAAGTTAGGGGACTATTAAGTCAAGTACATGTACATGTCTGGCAAGTCTATATATAACAATCACTGGTACATATTACTGGTGTGTAAGCATTGACGATTTGTTTAAAAGTCTGATGTCGGATCAGAGGAAACTGGCGGCTGGGGAGGGATAAAAACTAAAAACAAGACATCAATAATTATATACTTAAGAATATACAATGTACATGTGCAATCAGATACGTGTATATCACACGTCTGCAGTGGAGCATGCGTGTTTACGTGATAATGGATAACACTCTGAAAATCTTTATTAATGGACTTGTTTTGTGATCTAACCTTCAGTTAAGTGACAATCAGTTAACCTTTGCACCCTAGGAGAAGTGAGCAGTGCACGAGATTTAAGGTACTGAAGTAAACGTTTAATTAGTGCACAATTAATTTTGATACTGTTTGCGATCATTTGAATCATTTACATGCTTCTATTACAACACATCAGTTTGTGTCAGAGGCCTTATAATGGCTGACTCAGGTGTACATGTACTTCATGTAAATATTTTGTCAGACAAAAAATATTTTAAACTTTTATTGAATGTTAATTTACTAAAGTTTCTTTTACATTGTTATTCTAAACTTGAAAGTTTCTTTTACAGTACATGTCATCTGTATGATATTATACATTGTATGTTCTGAATCTTATCACACCTTACCTGTAAGATGCTGGTCAGTCTAGCTCTTTTGTATACCAGGCCAGTTACCTGTCCCCAATTAACCCCCCGGGGTCCAATTATGGCTCATTCTCACTTAGCCAACAAACAGAAATTTACCTGTATGGCTAACATGTCACCTGAGTGAGTTTAAACTATAGCAGTAGCCTGTTCTTACTTTCATGAAAGAAAATATAAAAATGTCAAGTTGAATATGACTTATAAAATAATGATTCAAATGAATTGATGTAGGCTACTTATCATAACAAATCTTAGATATTCACGGTAAAAACCGAAATTTATTAAGTCTACATATATCATGAAACCATCATCTCAAGAGTTTAAATTACAAAGGTATGCTTTTAATAATAGAAGTAATAACAAATGTCTTTAATGACTGTTATTTAAATATGTGTATATGTGTGAGGGTGTGTGTGTCTTTTTTTTTTTGTTTTTTTTTACAAAATAACAATTTTAGAAAAGACACCACAGGAAATATTTTTTGTGCATACCAATAATTTAAAAATTATATCAAACTAGCAGCGGATGCGTTTCTTAATGAAGTAAAGCAACGTTGCCACGAAGAAAAGTTTTTGCTATTCCAACTTTGACAAGGTATTCGGCGAACTCCGCGATAGAGACTTTGATGATGATGTTAGTGTGATGATACAAAAAATATCTGTAGAATATCAGTCCTGAAACTACGCGATTCAAATGATTCACCCTCTCTTTTATATTTTTTCAAAACTTTCCTTTTTGCCGATGATGGCATATTTTGTAAAGCAGCACGTTATATTCAAGACTGTGGTGAACTCCTATCAGATATTGACAAAGTCTACGCCTGGTGTAAAACTTTAAAATGTACTGTTAATATAAAGAAATATTGTTATATAACGTTTAGCAACAAAAGATATACAACTGAGTATCCCGACAGCTTGGGTGAGGAATCTCTAAAGAAAGAAACACATGCTAAAGACTTGGGTGTATGGCTCACTCCGAATCTTAACTTTTTATTACATGTTAGATACGTGGTTGGTAAGGTCATGCCAATCTACATATTTGGATTTTCAAAATGTTATTCGCTCTCTGTACATTAGTGCAGTCAGTTAGATTACTGCTCTGAAATATGGTCACCACATCAAGCAACACTCGTACACCAGATTGAAGTTGTACATTTTTTTTTTTTTTTATTTCTGTGTTTTAAATCAAAATTAAACGATAATAGTCTATATTACATGTAAATTTGTACACAATTCAACTTACCTAGTCTGGTATGTTGGCATTAATACATATATTTTTATTCAAATCTGTACATAGCCTGCTTGATCGAACTTTTACAGGATAATTTAACTTTTTAGTTCCACATCTTTTTTTGACTAGGTCGAGTAGCTCAACCCTGCTTTATCCCTGTAAATGCTGGATTATTGTAAGTAATTGTAATGTTTTCCTAAAAGAGTCCTAATTAATTTTTACTACCTTCGTCATCTTCCTGACAGTTTTTTAACGTCTCACTTGAGATATTTATGTCGGACGAAGATTTGTTTTCAGAATTAGGTCTTTTTTACTGTTCATAACAAGACTTACTTGATTGTCTGGATGGTTTCTATTTAGGACATCAATTCTATTTCACCTGTGTATGCACTTATATACATGTACCGTACTTTATCAGAGACATATATACATATCACATATGTGATATATACGTCTCTGATTTTATCAATTTGTTATCAATTCTGTGATTAGACCTTTGGGTTTTAAAATTGAAATAAATAATGAATAACTCCATAGATCACGATGTCATTCTCATTAAAGTTGGAAGTTTTATGAAACAGTCTATAGCCTTACCTGTAGGCCATAATTATCTCTTATTGTTCTACCTTTCACGCCTAGTATCACTTGGTCCACAAAATACCTTACCTTTAGTTAACCCGTGTACAACATTCTGTGTTGTTTGTATCATTGCTGACAATTAAGTCTAGCTAAATGTACCCTAGTTTACCTGTGTGATACTGTCTGGACCATTTGTATCCTATACATGTAGTCTGACCAGTGCATATTACATGTAACTGTTTTAAAGGTTAGACTATAGCACAGTAAAGGTAATATCATTTATTTGACACGATCTTCATCTTGGTTTCCATCGTAATGCGTCGACTACTACTAGGATCCGCCATTTTGTATCACACTAAGAGCGATGGACCATGTGACTTGACTTGTTTTTTGTGAGTGTTATTTTTTTCTATACAAAGATACAGACAGATTCATAGCCGTATCTATTTAATTCTCATCTCCTTATTAAATTATTTGCTGTCGCTACATTTCTTTTTTGACGTTCGGTAAGTATATTTAACTAAATTTCGTTTCGATAAAAAAAAAATCCGCAAAATTTTCTACCGAACGGTTATGAGACGGTCTGCGAGTGAAAATAGGTAAACGCAAATGCTACGGTAATGCTACGGTGAGTGGACGCAAACGGTACGGAAATGCTACAGAAATGCTACGGTAATGCTACGGAAGTGCTACGGAAATGCTACGGTAATGCTACGGAAGTGCTACGGTAATGCTACGGAAATGGTACGGAAGTGCTACGGAAACGCTACGCTTAAATCGGAACTGCGAACGTACACGGGTCTGTATAATGTGGTGTGCAATGTGTACATTGTTTGCATTTGTACTTAAAAGTGAACGGAGATATATCATAGACACCTGATATCTGATGTTAAGAACGCGTACATAATAAAATAATTCATAAATCAACAAAACAGCATTCAAGAGGCACTTTATATGCAATAAAAGTAAACATTTTCACTCGAAACTGTACCATGAGAAAAATCCCGTATTGACTCTCAGTACTTCCATTACTTTGATATACTCAAAAAAATAGGGGTAATGCATCTTTGAATTGAAAAATGGCTCAATGGCCAGGGGTTTAGCTATACACAATTTTGGCATTGGTTTATATGATTGGTAAAGATGTTTTTAAAAGTAAAAAGTTGTCTGCACTCAAATACGAACATTGTTGAATAAATGGATTTTAGTATAGGTCTAATTCGCAAAAAGAGCTGTCTTTATATTTTGAATTGTTCTCACATAAAAATGAAATACACTTTTTATATAGTTGTTACGTGTTCGTAAGTGCACAAGATCAGGCTTCAAAAGAGAGTATAGTTGTCAACATTTTGTCTGAATTTATACATTTTTTTAGCTGTTATTGACGGGTCAAGCTGCCATCTGGTATATGCTATTGACTGAAGCGCCACCTGTTGGCCAAATGAGAAAATGGTTTCCAAATGTCGAAAAGTTATGAGGAATTGATCATATTTGATGAATCAATTATTTTTAATGAAAAAGCTCTGGGCCAAAATCATTATATAGCTGCAACAGGTCCTTTGTAAGATTACACATGAATGCTTACTTGTTATCAAATCATTAAATAAGAGAAAAGACCGCACATAGAACTAATAAAGATCATTGAGTTTTGATCTCTTGTATATAAATACAGTGAAAGGTTTAAGAACAAATAATACCAGTTCTAACATACATGCACTACCGTTTAGACAATACATGAAACGTAGTTCCCCTTACCTGTTTTGACAGGGATCGCTTCAAGATTCCGTCTATTCATTGGTATCTTCTGCTTATTATTACCTGAAATCATGTTCCTAGTCCTATTACAGTGAACTCCTCTTCCTCGACCATCAAAATGATTAGAACAATAGCCGTAAAAAACAAATAGTCATGGTATGCATTTGACAGCGTTTATATAGCCTACACTTATGTACATTGCACAGGTGAAATATGTTACATGTTAAAATGTGCATAACTAAGTAGGGTTTCTGTAAAGTTTGTACTGTATATATCCATCATTATAGTTTATGGCATGACGGCATGGTTTCAATTTTAAAAACGGCAACACATATTTAATATTATGAAATGCGTGAGTGAGGTGAGTGCGTATGTGTGTTTTTGGAAGCTGCGATATGTTCGCGTTAAGTCTTGTGATAGGCCGCAACTTTTGTCGATTTATAGTGCTACCTCACTGAAGCGTACTACCGAAAACACCCAGCGGCGCACTCCACTCGGTCACATTTTACTGACAACGGGCGAACCAGCCGTCCCACTCCAAATATGCTGAGGCCTAAGCAGGAGTATCAACTACCATTTGAAAGACTCTGCTATGTCTCGGCGAGGGGACAGAACCCAAAGCCTTCCTCACAGGGGCGAACGCTCAACAATACCACTATGGCACAGAGTGCCATGACCAGACCAGTACCTTTCAGATAGTTCAAAATATTGTATATACGAACAGACTCGAACAGAATCTAAGCCTTCAGACTTGCCATCCTGTTGTAAAAACTCTCCCTTGCAAGTTGAAGATCAATGCAATCCAATAGAATGTGTTAGCGGTAAATGGTTCATCGCACATGATGCACTGATGCTGGTCCTCACGCTTCAATAAGTATACAACTTTTGGTTTGGTTTGGTTTATTTTGTTTAACGTCCTATTAACAGCTAAGGTCATTTAAGGACGGCCTCCCGTGCGTGCGCAGGGATCGACACTAACGGTAGCCCGGCAGCCCTGGGCTGCCTGAAAAGGCGTCGCGTTGCCAAGATGTCCAATGCCAGCAGCTCGGTGGGCTGCTAGATATTTGAGTCATGTGGATGGTATTTAACTGAGGTTTTCTTCAATCATATATATATATATATACCTGCGTGTTTGTTATATTTATTTCAAGTTGACTAGTCCTGCTGTAAATGTCGTCCAATCACTCGGATCTCCACCGGAAGTATTCGGTACTTTTCGGACCACATACATACATATATATGTGTAGCCTCGTTTCGACAAACAGAGTTGATTGTAGGTACCGATAGCGTGAACCACTGGTGTAGCATGTGTTATAGATCAAATATGCGCTTGAAATGAATGCATGTAATCAATGAAAAAATAAATTATTTTATTGATTAGTCTACGTCTTTGTTTTCCTTATTAATAACAATTGAGGTCAAGATGTACAAGTTTCCTGCCCTGCGGGTAGGGCGTAAGAATTGTACCTGCTGCCCCCATTGCATGACCATAAGAGGCGACTAAAATTGGGATCTTATCTTTTCTCTTTCTGAACAACTTTATTCTTCCTAATGTCTCCCTTGACAATGCCTCGCTTTTGACCTTTAGTTGAGCATTCGCCGCTGTGAGGAAGGCTTTGGGTTCTGTCCCCTGGCCGAGACATACTAGAGTCTCTAAAAATGGTAGTTGCTGCTCCTGCTTAGCGCTCAGCATACAAGGAGTGGGACGACTGGTTCGCCCGTTGTCAGTATAATGTGACCGGATGGGGTGTGCTGCTGAGTGTCTCCGGCAGTATACTTCAGTGAGGTAGCACTATAAATCGGCAAAAGTTCCGGCCTATCACAAGGAGACTTAACAAGAACATACCGCAGCCTCCCAAAACACACATACGCACTCACCACACGCATTCATGTCGCACGCACGGGAGGCCGTCCTTAAATTACCTTAGCTGTTAATAGGACGTTAAACAAAATAAACCAAACCAAAGTACAAGTTTCTAGGCATAAACCCTCCACCGGAGAAAAAAAGAAAACTACTGAGGAAAAGCGACAGGTCGCTATAAGTTACGAGAGAGGGAAAAGAGAAAGGTCTTTCTGTCGCTAATGGAAGAATCAGTTCCTTTGCATATTATACTGTCATGGAAAGAAACATATGACATGTTCGATTTGTTCTCAGTTTGACACCGATGGCAATTTTGTCACTGGTTGTTCAAACTTCAAGATAGAAGCATTGAACAAGCATGATGGTTGTGATGCCCATAAATCAAATGTATTAAAACATAATGCAAAAACGTCAACAAAACCTTCACTAGCTGCCAAATCCATCAGCTTGATAAATAAAGCGGCCCATAGCAAGCTAACCACACTGTTTAGAAATGCGCATTATATAGCTAAGTCAGGACGACCATTCACCGACTATGTTGCATTATGCAAACTTGATGTTGCAAAAGGTAGCGATATCGAGAAGACTTATGTTACAGATAACTATTACCAAAAGTTTGTTGCTGCCATTGCCGAGAATAGGCGAAATGAACAATCAAATATGATAGAAAACTCTCCCTTCATTTCTGTCATATCGGACGGGTCAACGGACACCGCTTCAAAGGAAGCCGAACTGGTTTACATCCGGGCATCGTCTAAATGCCATGTATGTTCTATTTTAAGACTGACCTTTAACTTCTCCAGTAATACAGACCCGTGTACGTTCGCAGTTCCGATTTAAGCGTAGCGTTTCCGTAGCACTTCCGTAGCATTACCGTATCACTTCCGTACCATTTCCGTATCACTACCGTAGCATTACCGTACCATTTCCGTAGCACTTCCGTAGCATTACCGTACCATTTCCGTAGCATTTCCGTAGCGTTTGCGTCCACTCACCGTAGCATTACCGTAGCATTTGCGTTTACCTATTTTCACTCGCTGACCGTCTCATAACCGTTCGGTAGAAAATTTTGCGGAGTGTATTTTTTATCGAAACGAAATTTAGTTAAATATACTTACCGAACGTCACTAAAGCATAGTAGCGACAGCAAATAATTTAATAAGGAGGTGAGAATTAAATGTATATGGTTATACATCTTTCTGTATCTTTGTTTAGAAAAAATAACACTCTCACAAAAAACAAGTCAAGTCACATGGTCCATCGATCTTAGTGTGATACAAAATGGCGGATCCTAGTATAGTAGCCGACGCATTACGATGGAAACGAAGATGAAGATCGTGTCAAATAAACAATATTTCCTTTACTGTGCTATAGTCAAACCTTTAAAACAGTTCCATGTAATATGCACTGGTCAGGCTACATGTATAGGGTACAAATGGTCCAGACAGTATCACACAGGTAAACTAGGGTAGTTAGACTTAATTGTCAGCGATGATACAAACAACACAGCATGTTGTACACTGGTCAACTAAAGGTACGGTATTCTGTGGACCAAGTGATAATAGGTGTGAAAGGTAGAACAATAAGAGATAATTATGACCTACATGTAAGGCTATAGACTGCTTCATAAAACTTGGCTTCCAACATTAATGAGAATGTCATCGTGATCTACGGAGTTATTCATTATTTATTTCAGTTTTAAAACCCAAAGGTCTAATCACAAAATTGATAACAAATTGATAAAATCAGAGTATAAATGTGATATATATTTCTCTCGGTAAAACTACGACAGGAAATTCAAATCTATATCTTCGGATCATATGTGATATTATAAGACTCTTTCATATGTGTATATGTAGGATAGGGACATTCCACCCGAGGGGTCACAAAATGTGGTGAAACCCGAGGCTTGCCGAGGGTTTTACCACATTTTGTGATCCCGAGGGTGGAATATCCCTATCCTACATACACACATAATGAAAGAGTCTTTTTCTCTCATATCATTACCGAATTTCTGGCGAAAGTGTCCCTCAGCCATCCATTTTCTTCAATTTTCTAATTTCTTTATTTGACGTTTTTACTAAATATACTTGTGACATTCTGAAAGATCATACCCTATTTTTAGCAAACTATGTTTGCACACAAATTTCATTCATTTTGTGGTTAAGTGATGAACGAATGAACAATTCGCCGATAAAAATTACCGTAACTTGACCGACTTTTACGTGGCCGTGATCAAATTGTCAACATCCGAGAAAAAGAAGTTCTATCAACAATACTGAAAGCCAACGCTGAAATGAGTTTCCCAACTTCACATATAATTTGATTTGCACCTCGACATATTTAATCATTTCACAGAACACACTGTACTTTTAAATGTCAAGTCAAATTTTTTTTTATAAAATACTACGTCACTGCATGACGTCACGACTGTCATTGGAATTCCATTCATAGTTCAATGAGAGTGATGTCGATCTCGATCGCCATGACGCGGCGATGTTTCGTGGCTGGTAATTTTAAATTCACTGTGATTTTGGCAACTTCGTGTGTGAACCAGCGAACAGTGACTCTATACGAGTATTCGATCTTTTCTGTGACATAGGCTTATATGTGTTTAACCGGTTGTCTTGATGGAATGACGAAGGTAGGTCAGTCGATAGGCTAACGATGATCATATTGAAAGGCTAGGATGGCAGTTAGTTTTCATGGTTACTCTACACAAATATAGACTCTGAGTTACAATTGAAATAAATATTTTTTATATGAACATCGAGAGGTGTCATTTTTACCGAATGTTCGTTCATTTAAGAGCCAATTCCCAACTTCCAAATACACAGGTTACTGAGTAGGCCTAACAGTTACTGACAGTACCGTAGAGTAAACAAATTCCAGGGCCCCCTGCTGACGCAAACGGAACCATTTCATAGGTTGTGACGTTTGACATTTTCTTTTTTATATTTTTGTATGTATGGCTTTTATTTTACTTCCTGTCATTGCCAGGTGATTGTGTGTGTTTACATGTTTTTAATGACAAATGACAAATCTGTCGGGTAGGCAAGTCTGTATTGTACTGTAACTGTTACAACAGGCCTGTAACGTTAGGCGTAGTCTAACTGTTTGTTACAGTAACGGAGTTATATGTTCGCTCAGATGAAATGTCTAATCGTTTAACCGTGTAGCCCTATTGATTTACTGCTGATATGATATATATTTATCTAAGAATGTATGTATTTTTATAGTTAAGTCCAACGTTTCAAAACCGACACCGACGATAAGGACTGTCGGATGTGAACACAAGCAGACGACGTTGTGAGAGTTGTCCCCCTTGAACGCAGATTAATCCGCGCGCGTGAAATGCTATGTAAGATAGATTTATCTTACATAGCTATCTTACATGGGCAAACTCTATCCAACATGGCGAGATATGAGAGAAATATGTATGTCTCTGATAAAGTATAACAAGAGTAAATTAATTACAAAGTAAGAGCAAATACGGTTTGTAAAGTGCATACACATGTGAAATAGAACTGATGTCCTAAATAGAAATCATCCAGATAATCAAGTAAGTCTTGTTATGAACAGTAAAAAAGAGACTTAATTCTGAAAACAAATCTTCGTCCGACATAAATCTCTCAAGTGAGACGTTAAAAAACTGTCAGGAATATGACAAACGTAGTTTTAATTAATTAGGACTCTTTTAAGAACATTACAATTTCTTACAATAATCCAGCATTTACAGGGATACAGCAGGGTTGAGCTACTCGACCTAGTCAAAAAAAGGTGTGGAACTAAAAAAGTTAAATTGCCCTGTAAAAGTTCGATCAAGCAGGCTATGTGCAGATTTGAATAAAAATATATGTATTAATGCCTACATACCAGACTAGGTAAGTTGAATTGTGTACAAAACATGTAATAAAGACTATGATAATTTAATTTTGATTTAAAACACGTAAAAGATGTAAAAGAGAGGGTGAATCATTTGAATCGCGTAGTTTAAGGACTGATATTATACAGATATTTTTTGTATCATCACACTAACATCATCGTCAAAGTTGGAATAGCAAAAACTTTTCTTCGTGGCAACGTTGCTTTACTTCATTAAGAAACACATCCGCTGCTAGTTTGATAGAATTTTATAATTATTGGTATGCACAAAAAATATTTCCTTTGGTGTCTTTTCTAAAATTGTTATTTTGTAAAAAAAAAATAAAAAAATAAACACACACCCTCACACTTATACACATATTTAAATAACAGTCATACAAGACACTTGTTAATACTTCTATTATCAAAAGCATACATTTGTAATTTAAACTCTTGAGATGGTGATGGTTTCATGATATATGTAAACTGTGAAAATCTAAGATTTGTTATAAGTAGCCTCTATAAATTCATTTGAATCATTATTGTATAAGTCATATTCAACTTGACATTTTCATATTTTCTTTCATGAAAGTAAGAACAGGCTACTGCTATAGTTTAAACTCACTCAGGTGTAAAATTTGACATGTTAGCCAGGTAATACAGGTAAATTTCTGTATGTTGGCTAAGTGAGAATAAGCCATAATTGGACCCCGGGGGGTTAATTGGGGACAGGTCACCTCGCCAGGTATACCACGTGCCAGACACAAACGAGCTAGACTGATCGGCATTTTACAGGTAAAGTGTGATAGGATGCATGTCCTCAAGGCTGTGGGGTTGCATATTGCGCCCAGTTGGCCATTGGCAACAGGCCTTTCATAGATGTTTGGCTTCAATGTAATGTACATGTGGTCTGGACATGTACATATCTCAAGATCTGTCGACAGAACATACAATGTATAATATCATATAGATGACATGTACTGTAAAACAACCCTTTCAAGTTGAGAATAACAATGTAAAAGAAACTTTAGTAAATTAACATTCAATTAAAATTTAAAATATTAATATTTTGTCTGACAAAATATTTACATGAAGTACATGTACACCTGAGTCAGCCATTATTAGGCCTCTGACACAAACTGATGTATTGTAATAGAAGCATGTAAATGATTAAAATGATCGCAAACAGCATCAAAATTAATTTCAAAAGTAGATTCTTCACTCTACACTGTTAAAGTCTTTATATATTGAATCAAAGTATTACCGGGTTATGTCCTTTGTGATAATAAGTTTTAAAAAAACTATTGTGCACTAATTATACGTTTACTTCAGTACCTTAAATCTCGTGCACTCCTCACTTCTCCTAGGGTGCAAAGGTTAACTGATTGTCACTCAACGGTAGTTGTAGTCCATTAATAAATATTTTCAGAGTGTTATCCATTATCACGTAAACATACATAGTCTGCTCCATTGCAGACGTGTGATATCAGAGACATATATATGTCTCTGGTGATATACACGAATCTGATTGCACATGTACATTGTATAGTCTTAAGTATATAATTATTGATGTTTTGTTTTTAGTTTTTATCTCTCCCCATGCAGCCAGAATTTCCTCTGATCCGACATCAGACTTTTAAACAAATCACCAATGCTTACACACCATTAATATGTACCAGTGATTGTTATATATAGACTTGCCAGGCATGTACATGTACTTGACTTAATTGTCCCCCTAACTTGTTGCCATGGGTACTAATCCCCCCTCCCCACCACCATCAACTTCACCTGATGGCCATGGATATACACTTGATTAGGAGTCACCGGGCTCAGGTGTGTAAGTCATAACCACACCTGGTCAGTTTCTCCTTTTTACAATTAGCCCTAGGCGGGTCTATTCATAGCCTGGTCAATCTGTTCAGAATTCTTGATCTGTTTACCTGTACCTAAATTAACACTTTGATACAAGTTTTACAATTCAATTAGTTTATTACTGAAACCTTAGGGTTTATCAGTACAAATGCGGTGAATAAATGCAGTGAAAATATAGATAAATACATAAAAACAAAACGATAAAGTTCGGACACACAAAGACAACACATACGCGACCGCAGCGCTAGTGTAGAGAGTGATTTTATTTTAAAATTAAATACTATCGTCTTTTGTTGCCGAGAATAATAAATTATGACCTTAATATTTCCGGTTTCTAAAAGTTGTACAAATTCTCGCAAACTGAGGTTTTCTATAGTAGTACAGTTTGATAAAACGTTCTTCCACTTCCGATACAACATTCACTCCATCAGACACCTTTCACTGTCGTTTCTACGAGTTCGCTTCGTCTAGGATCCGCTTTTTATAAGAACCAGATAATTTATTCAGAAACGGTCGATTATTTGTGAGCGTCAACCGTAGCATTTCCGTAGCATTACCGTAGCATTACCGTACCATTTCCGTACCATTTCCGTAGCATTACCGTACCATTTCCGTAGCGTTTGCGTTTAAGACGGAACAGCGAACGTACACGGGTCTGTACTAAACTTAACCTTTTGTCTGCACAAATTAAAACCATGATGAAACCTACTATTCATTTTTGTTGTGTTTGAAGTAGAAAAATGTGTTGGTTAATATTAATAAATAAAACAGAAAAGAAAATTAATGACGACGTCATAACGCACTCACTTACGCATGTAAGGAACGCTAACTCTGTTAGAGATTGGTCATAGGCCTCATACCAAAGTTTTAGGTTCGACCCCCAGTAGGAACATATTATTTTTGAAATTTCAATGTTATTTTTATGGACTTCTGAACTTCTGAGCAATGATTAATTAATGATAATAATGATAAAAAATTCACATACAAATGCATCAAAATATAATTCTTTCGCTACTCTAAAAAAAATATTTTTTTATTAATCTCACACATGTACCTCATTTCTTTGTGGGCCTGAAAACTGCCCCAAAGGCTGATGGTGAAAACATCACCAAGGCAATATCTTCACTGTTAGATGACCGCTTCACAAGGGAAGTTTGGTCACAAAAGATAATAGCCATGGGAACAGATGGGGCAGTAGTGATGACAGGAAAGAATTCTGGTGTCATCAAACGGATATCGGATCTTGTTCAAAGGCCGTTCCTGCGTGGGATACACTGCTCCGCGCATAGGTAAATCATTCATGATTGTACTGGCAACAGGATCTTTTGTAGAAATTAAAATTCATATTTGAAGGTCTGTATTGCTCAGACAAACAAATCATTACAATAATACTGCTAGTATGGATTTATCATCAATACTGTAATGTAATGTGAATTTTATTTTTAGTTTGTAATATGATGATTTTGTTTCCTACAGATTGGATCTGGTATTCAAAGATGCTGTTAAAAATGTGCCGATCTATACTAAGTGTGATCTCCTCCTTCTCAACCTTTACCTTTTGTACAAGTAAGCAAAACTTATTGAATAGTTTAATTTATTCATGAAAGAATGAAACACGTTCTTTTCTTTATGCTTTTTGTGATTTGCTTTTCATCTTGATAAAAATGTTTTCAAATCGGTGTATACAGTTTTAGACACTTTCTTGTTTTACGCCCATTTGTAGGTACAGTCCCCTCAACAGAGCCAACCTGAAGGCCTCTTTCACATCCCTGGGTAAGACGATGGTGGTTCCTTGTCGTGTGGTAGGGACAAGGTGGCTCCCACATACAGAAAGGACATTGAAACACCTCCTGACCGGATATCCCGCAATCGTTCAGCATCTGGAGCAGGTAATATTCTTTCGTTTTCAATAGAATATAAAGAATAATGCACCAGCTGTCCATTTCCAATTAAAGTTAAGTTAATCCACTTGGAATTGAATTACTAACAGACTGTCTGTATTTCGGTTTAAATTTCAATTCATTTTGCAGATGCAGGCGAGTCCATCAGAGTCTAGGAAGGAGTCCAGTGCCAAGGCTAGGAACTTCCTGAAGCTCCTTCGTGACCCATCTGTTATAGCTTGGTTCCACTTCATGATGGATGTGGTTGTTGCTCTGAGTTTGGTTACTAATACCATTCAGGACCAAAGCAGTACACTCGCCGATATTTCCGATGCTCTTGAAACAGCCATGCAGTGTCTGATTAAATATGCGAAAACGTACCTTTTAATAGAGTGCACTAGACTTTTGAAACATGGCTAAATCTAATATGCTATAAGATATTTTCTTTGCTTGCCAAATATATATTTCGCTTTGCTTATATGCTTTTGTATGCATATCTTGAATTGAGTTTTCTATTGAATTGTATTGAAATGGGCTTACATTCATTTTCTTGTTTCAAATGTAACATGCGTTTGTTTTGCGTTGCTTGCATGCCTTTGCTTATTCATACATATTTGTATAGTGATGGACCTTACCTGAGACAAGTGACAGAGGGCAAAGAAAAGATTATGAACCGGAAGTCAGAAGTCCTTGACTCAATAGTTAATGCCATCACATCAAGGTTTTCTGGAGATGTGAATCTATTCAATGCCAGCAGAATTCTCTCTTTGAAAAGTGGTCTGAGATTAGATTAGTCAGTATATCCCTTTACTCAATAGGTAAGACCATCAAAAAATCAAGTTTTTTAAAAATTTTAAATTTCCCTTTGTTTTACAAACAATACCACCTTTTCATGCTTTTTTCCCCCACAGATCCCTCACCCTTTATTGTTTTGGGGTTAAGAAAGGGGAGAGGGCGGATATTGCATGGCTGGTTGTTTTTAAACCAACCAAGCTATTTAATTTGCTTCAGATGATATTGTCATGCGGTCCCCTTTTTTGTTTTTGAAGTGAGTAATTTATCACTTTTCCTGGTGGCGATAGTAATGGGCCCAAATTGACCCCGGGAAAAACCCCCAATAAATTTACCTATAACTGGGGTAATGTATAGGGGTATGAATTTCACAACTGGTACATGGCTACCAAATTGTCATTTTTTTCCGTTGTAAGGGAAAAATGTCATATCAATTGAATTTTAGGATAAATCCCAAATACTCTATATCTGGGTTGGTTAAACACGGGTTTAAGGGGGGAACCCCAAAAAATCCTTTTGAACAACCCGTTTCAATGAAATTATCTCACTTTTGGTATGTATCCCCAAACAAAAATGAAACTCAATGTAGAGGCGCTTAAAAAACCCCCGTTTTTGTCAGCAAAGGAAGGTTTGGGAATTTTGGAAACAACGGGGTCACTGCCGAAAACCTTTGGGAGAGCGAAATTTGGGATGTTTTTCCCGCAAATTGAAGCGAACAAAATTTTGAAAACTCAGAATGGGAAGGAATAGTAGCATTTTCCCAAACATTTAAGCCATTAAAAACTTTTTAGATAAGATTTTAAAGGGATGTTTCTTTTTTAAAGTTGTATTGTTTATTCATTCAGCTTTTTAAAATTTTTGATCAACAAAGTCCATCTTTCTTTTGTCGGTAAAATATTTGATAGATTTACCCCTTTGGCAAATTTTATAACAACTGTTTTTCTAATTTTTTTTTATTCCCCAGCTCTAATATTGTGCTCCTTTTCCAAAGATCTAGTTTAGAAAAAACAGAGTTAGACATAGGGTATCGCCCAAAAATTATTTTTAACCCTTTTTTATGGTGCTTAAAAAGGGTCGTTTTTAGGGTTTCCCCAATAAAAGATGCATTTTTTTACATTCCCGCTTGAAAAATTTTTAAAATTGAAAGTAAAAAGCATATATCCCACAAAAATAATGCCATTTGTCAATGAGAGGTATCTTTGTTCACTGGGGGTCCCCAAAGAGGCAGTGTAGGTCGTTCTGCTGCCTGTCCGCCCCTTTTTGGCCGTTTTTTATTTTTTGGGGGGGTGGTGTTATAATAGGGTGGTTCCACCGCGGTGGGCCCTACCCCTTTTCCCCCCCCTCCTGACCCCGCATAGGTCTTTTATGTTGGTAGGGGGGATGTCGATTATTAAAACCCTTTTTTCTCTTGCACCTTATGGGCCACTCTGTTTGTCTCGTCCTTTCTTCATGGATTTTGGAGATGTTCGAACAGGATTTTTGTACCGTGATGAGCCAAAGGGAGTATTGTGCTTTAGATCCGGACGAAAAATTCTTTTGTGTGATTAATTTCTTCATAGACCCCAAAATTTGTGATCTGTTGAGTTGCCCTTTTATTTGTCGAAACATCCTGTGGGGTTTGTCCGATCACGGGCTCACACATGTCACGCCCCTGGGGAAGGGGGGTTAACCCCTTTTAAATTCTCGCTGAATTTTGCATTTTTACCCTCTTTACTTTTGTGTGGAGTTTTAAACTTCCCCCTACTCGGATTCAATCTCGGGCTTTGCAAAATCAAAATTTAAAGGGCTGGATACAGCGACCCGTTTGGCTTTTAATTTTTCCTCCGCCCGGTTTTTTCAGTGCATTTTTCCCAAACCCACAAATAGGTCGGGAAAGGGGGCCCCCTACTCACAGTGGAGAAACCTGCTCCTTTCTGGAGTCGGGACTTTTTCGTCCGTAGTTGCTTTACATTTTTGGCTTCGGATGTCGGTAGTTATCTATTTGGAGATATTACTTCGCTATTGACGAGAATCGCTCTCCCGGCTGTTTAAAGGGGGCGGCGCCATACTTTTTTTTTCATTTACAGGTCCCATCAACTTATTTGTTTTCCCGGTTTTTTTTTAAAGGCCTGTTGACGGGTTAAAAACCTGACACCCAAAGTGAAGGGGCTAAATCTGGTGTTATCACTGGCCCCCTTCCATGACCGCAATAGGGGGAAGAAAAGTCTCAGTGTACATCTTTTTCAGGGGGGCGGGATCGTTCGCAGCGTTGTTCTGGGGGCCCATTTTTTTTTTTGTTTGCAGGGATCACATTAGGATGACTGGGGACCTGGCCCCCTTTCCCCGCAGAAACCCACTTTTTGGGGCCTTTTTCCTTTCTTACCTCCCGTGGAGATATTGACCCAAAAGGGGCACATTCGCAACAATCTTTCCTGACAAATTATAGTGCTAGGCGCTGGCGGGGCCCAAAAGGGACGCCTAAGTGCAAATTTAAAGCAATTTTTGGGATTTTTAAAAACCCCCAAACCATTACACACTCCCAAAAAGAAACTGTAGTAAACTACAAAAACTAGGTGAAAAACGCAAAAAAAAGGGTTTTTTAAATGCTAAAAACGATGTTGAAACTGTAAAAAAAGCAACTGCTTTTTGACTGGAAAAAAAACACGCTATAACTGAGCATGGCCGCATTCAGGGGCATATTTTTAAGGGGGAAAAAAAGGGCTTTTCCCCCGTCCTTTGGTGGGAAAGAAACAACTTGGGCTCAGTTTTGGTTTTTAAAACTTTTTTTTTAGGGGGCCCCCTTGAATAAAGGGTTGAAGTTTAGGTAAACTTCGGGGATGAAATTTTAACCCAATTCCCTCTCCAGTATTTTTGGTTTTGGAAAAAAATTTGTTTACACTTATCATGATCATAATATTCAGTTTAAGGCTCAGCACATTTGGGGTTCGACAATGAAATATTCTATTTCTCGTCAACAGTGGAAAAACGCTTCCAAAAACTGGCACCAAGGGCTTCAGAGCATCCAGAACAATTACCCCCGATTTAAATTCTTGATCCCCAAAGTGAGCGGGGACAGATTGCTAAAATGTCTTTAGCCCAGAATACAACCTCCACTTATGAAACTGGAGTGAGGGAGCTTGACCGCTTTAGGGTTTTCAGCAACATGGGGGGTATTTGACCACCTCCAATGGATCATGTAGTTCACTTTGTATCTTACCTCTCTCTTCAAAATAAGCACCATCTACAGTTAAATCTATGGCTTTAAATGTAATTGCTGGGGGGGGGGGGGGGGGGGGGGGGGGGGGGGGGGGGGGGGGGGAACCCCTCCCCAGTGTTTTCTGGTAAGAAAAATGGAGAAGGATCCGTAGATCGCACCCGTAAAGATAGTCGGCTACCATTTCAGTCAATCTCTTACAGAAATAGTGGACTCTCTCCTATTATTTGTTCATCTACATATGAGGCAAAATCTCTTCAGTTTTGCGTATGTCATAGCATTTTTTCGTTTACTTTGAGTTGGTGAATTGACTGCGACACAGAAAAATCCACATAACAATACAATATGGTGACATAACCGTAGATACTTCTGTAAAAATATCATGCGTTTTTCGTTACTCTAAGACGGGACCCGACTGGTAAGGGGTTTAACAATAACCATTCCCAAAAAATAGGAGGCAGTATTTGTCCGGGTAAAACATTTTACCGTTTTTCAAAGAATTTGAGGAACTCAACAGGCCCTTTACTCTGTCATTTTGGGGTGCTCTCTTAACACGTATCAGTTTGGGGCAGTGCATCAGAAATCTCTTAAGTACATTGGTGTGAGAAGAAGAATTTACAAAGCCCCACTCATTAGAATTGGGTGTGCAACTGCTCTTTTCGAAGCTAGAGTCTCAGAGGATGAGCTAAGGGTTATGTGAAGATGGTCTTCACACGCATATAAATCTTACATAAGAGTCCCCCAGGTTCATGTGTCTTAATTATAAGATAAACCTGTAAGTTCTCCAGGGTTATGTATCTTAAACAATATTTAGTAAATATGAGGTGAGTTTACGTGTTTGATTAGAATTTCAACAACTTTTTCCCTTTTATTGTTGGTTTGGGGGACCAAATATTTGCGGGAAAAAAGGGGTAGGGGTTGACCGTTAGGCAGAAATGTTGAAGATGTTCACCTCTACATGATTTCCATGGTACTTCCCAAATAAATGCCCATTCTATTAAATTAGGCTTGTAAATGGTTTAAATTGTTAAAGCGCTGGCCGAAGGGGAAAGAAGGCGAAAGGTGAGCAGAGGGTCCATCAGTGGGAGTATAACTGTGATTCATGGGGGTTTAAGCAATATGGTAGGTCTTAGATGACGGAAAGAAGGTCAGTCTGTACACTTCAGTATCTACGGTTACAGAGATGATTTAGCTAGTGATTTGTTCTTTTGGGCACGTCTTCATTATTGGGTAAGGATGGTCTTGCAGCTGGAATTTGACTCACACAGAAATATGAATCCACATAGACAAATTGTGCTCTAATTCTTAAGAATTGATATTTACCCGTTATCGTGGACCAGACATACTGGGTTACTACCACTTGAAATCGAGGCACCGTAGAGGCCGCTTAAAATGTTTCCTGTTTTTCCACAATAACTGATGGTTATTTTAACTATATTTAACTGGTTCTTAATCTTTGCATGTCAAAACATTTAACGAATTTGCATTCATAAAAAAGAATTAAAAAAAACGTTGTCGTTTCCTCCTTTCCGGCCGCGGCTATTTGAAAGGAGCGAAGGTGGCAGAGGCCACAATTCTTCTGGCCTGTATTTATAGTAATTCACCATATCAAGTCGACTCTGTCTGTGTAGAGTAAAGATACCTGTAAGGTGAGTTTTGTTACTTTGTTTTGATTACCGGTCATATCACGGACGTATTCTGTGTTCATATTTACAGTTCGATTCGGACTCGTGCACGTACGAAGGTACGGTAGGCCTACTGACAGATTGAACACAAAGGAAATGGTTGATTGGTCACGATTCAAAATATACACCTACAGTATTCTGGAACGCAACCTTCTTATTATTAACTCATCACTTCACTTTCGCGTCTATTTATATTTCAATTCATATTTATTTTCCAACTGACATGGGTGTACAATAATGCACACGTAATTATCCAATATAGGCTAATATATTAACGTCAGTGTTTATAAATATGAGACGAACCTATAGCTGATAGTTGTCTGTTTACAGTACAATAGTTCATTACGGATGTGAACTACTCATCCATCTGTGATTCTATGATTCCTGACAATATCATTTGTTTATTAGTTATATATACATGTACATTGTAAAAGAGCGCATGATTAATTAAAAAATCACTGCCTCTGCTAGGATCCAGCCGGGACCTCTGACTTACTAGTCTTACGCCTAACCGATCGAGCTATAGAAAATATCTCTCTAGACGAGCGGTATATTACGGCTAGTATTTACTAGGGTTACATACTCCCCCTCCAGAAAAGAACTCGTCCTCGAGTTTCCAGGGGTAACAGCAATGTTTTCGGAGCAAGGCTGAATATTTTTCCCGGGTCCCTACATGGGCGCCAATGTACCAGATCGCATGGTTAATTGAATTTAAATCACTGCAGGGCTTTCTTGGGCCATTTGGCCCCATTCCCAATTGGAATAATTTATTTGAAAGCCAAATTCCCAAAATTTGCAGTTGGAATTACTCCTTTAAAAAACTTTCCCATTTCACTCATTTTCTTTCCAAAATGTGAGAAAAAGGACCCTTCCCAAACAAGTGAGAAAAAACTCTGCACTGCCTCCGCTAGGTATCGGACCAGGGACCTCTGGCTTACATTGTACTAGCTATTGACTTTCGCTCAACCGATCGAGCTATAAAGAATATCTCAACGTCAATTTCAGACCTAAGTCTGACGTAAATCTGACGTCAATGTCTGACGTAAATATGACGTCAGAAAATGACGTCAATGTGCCTTTCACTTTTGACCATTATTTGACGTAATCCTGACGTCAATTTTTGACGTAAATCTAACGTAAAAAAAAGACGTCAAATGCCTGCTGGGTTATATTCTATACACACATTCATTGACAATATGATGAAATAGATACTTCACTGACTCTGTGTTTCAATTTATTCAAAACCATGAATGTTTTCACTATTTTTTGATTCAATATACATACTGAAGCGAAATAACTTTCGGTTTGGTTTGGTTTATTTTGTTTAACGTCCTATTAACAAGGCTTTTAAAGGCGGCCCCCCTGGTATGGTTTTTTGGGGGCTGCGTAGGTCGGGTTAAGTCCCCTTGTGATGGCCGGAAATTTTGCCATTTATTGTACCCACTGAGCATATGCCAAAACACCCAGCAGCCACCCCCCCCCCCCCCGGGCCTTATACGAAACGGAAAAACCCAGTCGCCCCCTTCTGTACTGAGCGTAAGCGGACAGCAATTTACCATTTCTTTTTTAAAGACTCTGGTATGTTCGGCCGGGGAAAAACTAATTTCTACAGGGACGAACCTAAAAAAGGGCCAAGTGAGGCGTGTAAAGGGGAGACGTTGGGAAGAAGAAAGTCGTTAAGCAAGAGAGAAAAATAAGACCCAAAAAATTTATCGCCTCTTACGATATGCAAGGGGGGGGCACAGGTACAATTTTACGCCCTACCTGAGGCACAGGGTCTAAATTCTGACAGAAAACCAGATAAATACCTATGAAAAAAAAAGAGTTTTTATAAAAAAAAAAGAACGGTTGCAAACCCTATGTCAAAAACCCTTTAATTTTGCAAACAGGACAAATATACTTTTACAATAAATATTGGTATACACGTGCCGCTAACTTATTTTAACACTGGGAAAACCAAAAATACTCACCGCTTTTAAAATTTCATTTCAGCAAAAAAAACTTCGAGAGGGTCTGTCACCCAACCAGTCGTGAAAATGGGGGCCTTTTGTGTGCAGGCCCGCAGTAAATTTAAAAGGTTTATTTCGTATTTGACAAAAAAAAAAAACTCAAATGCTATGTTTTTTTCGTTTTATATTTATTTTTCTGGTATAAAATGTTTTAAAAATACTGTGGTCTAACAGTTTCTTTTAAAAAACGATTGAAAAAAAGGGAGTAACTTAATTTTTTACATTGTTTCCCAACCCCGGGGAAAATTGGGGGGAAATTCAAATTTTCAATCAAACGATTGTTTCCGAACATTTCGATTTTGAATTGGGATGTTGCATATACTGTTCAATAGTCCAACAACTTATTTCTAAACACACCAATTGAAAAAGGTGGCTTGGGGCCCACAGAATGTTGGGCGTTTTTTTTCTCAGTTTTTCAATACCCACTAACTCATTTAAATATTTTTGGAAACTAGCCCTTTTTTCCAAAATATTTATTATATAAGATATTTTCAAATTTTCGTTTCCATTAGAAAATTTGATTCAAAAGCCTTACATGGGGGCCAAATGTAAAAAGAGGCATGATTTAAAACATTATTTTTTTGAAAATATTTTTAAAAGAATTGAAATTATTTTTTAAAATTTAACTAACAGAAATTTTTTTGGGACCCAATTTTTTTTACAAACGTTTCTATTTAGATAGAAATATTTCACTTTTCATTCTTGGTCAGAAAATATTTGTTCAATTTACTGGGAAGCCCTTGGTCTATCATTTCACTTATCACTAATCAATAAAATGTGACCATGAATAAAGTTCAAAATTTTATGCATTTTTTGACTAAATTTTGCTTTTGAACATTATTATGTTCCTTCATTTTTGGGGATAATAAGGCAATAATTAAATTTTAGGGGCCAATAACATAATCAACAATAATGTCTTATGATTCATCTCGTGCTGTGCATGGGTTTTTTCCAAAAAATTTGTCAAACGATTGTCACACAAAACCTTGATTTTGCGATTAAAAAAAAATTTTTGAAAAATTTAAGTTTTTTTTTTTCCCAAAAGTTTGAGTCATGGGTTTTAAAATTTTTCATGCATTAAAAAACTTTCAGTTTTTTTTTTCCTTCTTTCCCCCTTCCCCCTTTCCTTTTTGCGCAATTTTGGCAGTCCCTGGCATTGTCTTTTTTTTGAAGATTAATTTCCGTAATGTTCACCACTTGTAAGAAAACCCGCCATTATGTTCAATGCAATGCTTTCTCCCCAAAATGTCTTTTTCCCCTTCAATCTCCCTTTACTATTTCAATATCCTGTTCTATTTTTTTGAAATTTTTGGTTTTTTTTCCATTTTCTCTCCCAAGGGGGAAAATTTGTCGTAGGTGCTTTTTTTCTTGGAACGTTCTTTTAAAAGTTAAGGGATGTGAAAAGAACCCCAAATTTTTCCGTAATTCTTTTAAAAGGGCCCCTTCTAATTTAAAAATTTCATCCCCAATTTCACTATCATCGTAGTACCAAATGAGTCAATCCCCTTTTTTAAAAATTTTTTGTCGTCAATGAGATCTACAAATAGGGGGATTGTGGGGGTGCAAATGGAAATGTTTTTGTAGTGTGCCTGCACAACCCGATTTAAAAATTTGAAAAAGCAAAAACTCTCATTAAAAAATATGCTCCCGGATTTTTCCCCGTTGAAATTTTTTTATCTACTCTCTTCGGGAGTTGTCCTGGAAATTTATCTTCATTATGCGAAAACGTTTAAGAGTTTGTTCTTGTAGTCGAGTCTTGCACAAAATTTACTGTTTGGGGTACTCTGAGTTAGCTTTCTGGATAAATTTTGTGACGTTAGCAATTTTTTGAACACATGACGGAAGTATTTTTTTGCTTTTTTGCAC